>NW_017306770.1:526584-593349 GCF_000935625.1 Nanorana parkeri | reverse complement strand
CCCCTCCAGTTACATAGGCTGGCACTGATCTCAAAGGCAAGTTGAATGCATCTGAAAGCATGTATCATTTGTCTATCAACACAAGCTCTTACATTTTTGGTATTTAAATTGTGTATTTTTTAATAGAGGTCTAGACATCAGATCAAAAAGAGCAATAGCTGAGAAAGAATGAGGGAAAGAGGGATTTGGTTGCCAAATAAGTAACAGTTAGGAGTTATGCTTATATCTAAATGATAAATAATAGACATACGGCACATTGATAGACATACATTCATATTAAATAAGTTTACTTATTACATTTGTAACCTGAGCAAAAATAAATAAGAAGAGGAAAACATGAGTGACAACTATGTGTAGATTTAGAGAGATAGGCAGTTGAATATATTAAAAAAACTTTTTTCTTGTAAACCTCAAACTTGGCCCCTGCTGCCTCCCGACTTCTAAACCTATTGGTGTGGAAGGCCATCTATCACATTAAAGAACCAATATGTGGCTCAGGTTAGAACCAAAAGTAGTGACCAATCTCAGTTTATACAGGGGAATAATTTGCATATGGCTGCAGTTGCTGCTATCTCTAGATTTGCTGATCATTTAGCATTCGGTTTTAATTTAAGGTAATTTCTGCTTATATACTTTTTCATCATATGCTTGGTTGTCCAGAGTTGTGACTTTTTTTACTTTAACAGTGATGTTCTCTTTTTCCTAAAGCAGAAGAAACAAACTAATGCTATATAATATAAAACTAAATATTACATATATTGTTATATATATATATGTAATATTTAGGATGTGGCGATACCACTCTGAGTCTCATCCTGCGCAGAGATTTCCCAGCTCGCAGGACAACAATCTCAGGCCAGCAGACTGAGAACGACCGTCACCAGGGTTAAGAATACTTAACAGTCCTGGAATTGTGAGTTCTGACAGAGTTCAGAGTTCAAGAAGCAAAGTGGAAGTCTGCCGGGCTCTCCTTCAAGCAGACTTCCAGCAGATAATGTCCAAAGATTAAAGGGGAACTCTTCTGCGATGTTCAGACTTCTAGTTCCTCGATGATGTTTTAAAACAAGAGCCACTCTAGTTGCCAACACAGAGTATTTTATAAGACCCTTTAGGAGGGTTTTTCCGGAGCTAGCCCCTACGCCGGACTGGGGCGGGAACGCAGGCGGAGGATGAACCTTTAGAACTCCAAATTAATAAAATGTAACTTGATTTTCAACCTCAGGTTTTATGACTTTTAGAGAGAATGCGAGGGTCCCGGGGTCACCCCCTCTCCAGACCTGATTGTTGATATAAGATGTCCACTCAGTAATATATGGAGGGCCTGGTGCCATGCCTTTTTACGACAGCCATAAAAGGCTTAGCAGAGATATGTTTGAATTTCCCTCGGACTGGGCAATAAAAGATCACAGCCAGAGCATCTCTGTGGAATGTGGAATGTGGTGGGGGCCTGTCACATCACCAAATGAAGGCCTGCAGGTGCTCTTAACTGGGGCACAAACACATTCTATTTTTAATATTCAGACTCAGACCCCCTTATCGTCACACCTCCCCCCTGTGTGGTGGCATCAGAAGGAATCACAAATTCATTTTGAACGCCACCTTGCCGCGACAATCCATCCGCACTGCCCTTGTGCTGAATGGTAAAATGATACTGTTGGAGAATTAAACTCCAGCGGAGCAGTTTACCGTTCTCGCCAGAAACTCTGGATAACCAGCTGGGTGGGTTGTGATCGGTAATGACAGTGAAGGTACTTCCATACAGGTAATGCTGTAACTTCTGTAATGCCCACACGATCGCAAGACACTCATTTTCAATAGTGGCGTACGCTACTTCCCGTGGAAGTAACTTCCTGCTCAGGTAGAGAATGGGATGTTCTTCTCCCGCCTTGTCTACCTGACTCAAAACTGCGCCCAGACCATATGCGGATGTTTCGGTTTGTACAAGAAACCGGCGGGTGAAATCCGGGGCCTGTAGAACAGCAGCGCTGTCCAGCGCCCCCTTCAAGGCCTGAAATGCCCTTTATAGATATACAGTAATACCTTGATTTACAAGTAACTTGGTTTGAGAGTGTTTTGCAAGACAAGCAAACATTTCTGAAAATTTTTGCCTTGATATACAAGCAATGTCTTGCAATAAGAGCACAATTTTGTAGATTGCAGTAAAACTCTACATGAGTTATAATCCCTCCCAACTCTATCCAAAACAAACATTTTTTTAAAAATGCTAATGCTTAAAATATATTTTTTTTACTAGACATCTTGCTCTTTTCTAATCCACCCTACAGCGAGATGCACCCGACTAATAGCTTGGGTATTAAGCCCTTGCCGTCCGCCCATCGTAAAATTACGGGCGGACCCTTCCCGGCTGGGTCACATAAATGTACGTCTTTTTTTTCTGCTTGTGTGCGCCCCCAAGTGGGTGCGCGCAAGGAGAATCCCGCCAGGAAGGATAACAAGGATAACAGATCTCTGCTTCATCAGCTTCTTTGGGGGGTCCCTAAGTGACATTAGCGGTCTTGGGGATTCCTGATGTCTCCATTAAGAGGACCTGTAAAAAAAAATTCGAGCTATCACATTGGGGGCTTTTTAGCTGAGTGTTAAGTGTAAAAAAAAGTTAAAAAAAAATAATGAAAGTCTCATATTAAAAAAAACACCAAAAAAGTTTTAAGTCCCCCGCCCCAATGCGCACGCACTTATAAACGTAAATACGTGCTGGGCACGCCTACGTGCAGAAACAACGAATGTGCCGCACATGTTACATATCGCCGCGAATGTCGCAGTGAGAGCAAGAATTCTAGAGCCATCAATCACTGATAACACTAAAATGATGAGCAGTAAAAGCTTTTAAGGCGTCACCTATGGCTAATTTTAGCCATGGTAGTTTTTTGCGATTTTGTGGGCGCACGCAATTTTAAAGCTTGACATTTTGGGCGTCTATTTACCCGACGTGACCCTGTCTTTTATGTTTTACCAAAAAATTGGATAATAATAAATGTTTTATAACATATCGTAGGGAAAACAGTTTTTTTCCAAAATTTTCTGTCCTTTTTTCGTTATATAGTTAAAAATAAAACCCCTCATCTTTTGGTGATTAAATACCACCAAAAGAAAGCTCTATCTGTCCCCCCAAAAATGGTATAAAATTCATTTCAGTACAGCGTGCATGACTGAATAAATGTCAGTCAAAGTACCGCAGCGATGAATACTGAAAAATGGCCTGGGCAGGAAGGGGGTTTAACACCCTGGTTAGCAAGTGGTTAATTGATTGTGTACACATCATACAATTTAAGATGAAGTGATATTTTTAGACTTTTTTCATACATATCTACAGTTAATAGGGGTGAAATCTAATGAATGGTTGGACTAAATATTATATACTATGGGGTCTATTTTACTAAGCTGCCGTAGGCAGCCGAGTGAAAGACCGACCTGAAGTGAGCCGAACGCTGTTCCGCTATTCACTTCAGGCTGGTACGGTTGATATCAGCCGTATATCGGCTGAAATCAGTCGTACATCGGGTGGCTTCACGTGGCTTCGGGTCGGCCGAACATGCTCAGCATGTTCGTCCGACCCGAAGTGCAGGAGGAGTTCGACTCAGCCGACAGCTAAGCCGAACCTCCGGCAGGCTACTCACTGCTGTCCGGTCTATTCTTATAGACCGAGGGACCGAGTGAATTTTCTGTCTGGAGATCAGTGTCCCTGGTTAACTGGTAACCAGGGACGCTGATCTCTCTGCAAGTGGCCGGAGCCAGCCGTAAGATGACGGCTGGCTCCGCCCAGCTGTCAGAAGCAGGTCGGCCGGCCAGCTTCGGCTTTCAGCGCTGCTCAGCTGAGCCGAGGCATATGCCTTCGGCTCGACTTAGCTGCTCGGCTAAGTGCGGGAGCTGTATGGGCTATTGTGGTTCAGTAGAACCGAAGGGGTCCTGGGGCCGAAGCTAGCCGTAGGTCTAAGGCTAGATCCTTCGGCTGCTTCGTGAAAAGACCCCTATGTGTTATGGGTGTTGTAAGCATACACTAGACTAAGTGGTGGATTTCATAAACTAACCCTTATCTCTCTCTTTGTACGGTGGTACTGAGTCCCTTTCATCGTGGAGCCTGTGGGCCCCTTTATATTTGTACCCTGGACACTGAGGAGGTGCAGGGAGATGAACAAGGGTGAGGGGCTGTATGAGTCCCTTTCATCGTGGAGCCTGTGGGCCCCCTTATATTTGTACCCTGGACACTGAGGAGGTGCAGGGAGATGAACAAGGGTGAGAGGCTGTATGCTAATTTAACCTCCCTGGCGGTATGACTTTTTATTTTTTTCATGTCATTTTTCGGTCTATTTCTTTTCAAATTTTTTTCGTCTGTCGTTTTTTTCAGGTTTTTTTTATATCCCGCCGGTTCCGCCCCCCTATGCTCGCAAGGGACGGAACCCGGAAGACGGCATCGGCTGCAGAACACAGCACGGTTCGGGGGACAAGGTAAGTAAATGCTATGCAGCTTTCCCGAGGGTAGCTCGGGTTTACCGCTTATGGTATGGAAGAGTAACCCTGAGCTACGCTCGGGAATACCACCAGGGAGGTTAATCAGAGTGTGTTAGTCTCTATGTGAGTAAAATAATAATTGATTTAGCCTGACTGATATAATGTTTTATCCTCTGTCTTTTCCAAAGTCTCTTCGATCATCAGGACTTTGGAAAAGAAAGGGAAAAAATATATTTTTCAAGAGCTACCCAAAATCATACAATTGTCATCTGTGGATGTGGTATTTTGTTTAATAATATATTTTTAAAACAAATGTGACTATTGCATTGGCAAGCCAGACATGAACTATTTATGTCTTTTATGGATGTATTTACAGAAATAAAAGTTCATATTATTTTTAAATATTTTTTGCGAAATATTGTTGTCTACAAAGTTCAAATCAAAATAATATACAAATTAAAAAAACAGAAGTAAAGCCAAACCGAATGTAATTCTGTGACTCAAAGTCAACAGATAGCCAGCTAATACCTGCTATCTGCTCACAGTGCAGAGTCACATTGCAGGTGGGAAGGATTCAGAGGTTATTGTTGGATCCACTTGGCAGCCTAATTGACAGCTGGCTCTGCCTCTCTAGAGCCAGAGCTATCCCCTCCAATGTCTGCACCTCCAGTGAGTTCTGGAGGAACAGAAAGTGGAGGGGGAATCCCTGAGAGGAGCTCAGCTCCTGATCTTAGAGTATATTTTTCTCTCTCCACTTCTCATTTAAATAAAGTATACCACAATACATGGGCTTTTTTTTACTGGGTTTCCACTCATTTCTAAAATGCACATTAACCAGTAATACTCTTAAGGCTGGCTACATCTTCCCTGTAGCATGTGAAAATATAAATAGGCCTGCTTAGTTTGTATGAAAATTCTGGTCCATCTCACTACTGGAAAACCACGTTGATTACCACGTTGATTAAAACAAGAAAACGCAAGGATCTTCATCAAATGAGCACCAGTCAAAATTTAACTTAAAAAAATTACCTCACAGGCTGGTGCTGCTAACCATACTGTTTATAAAGACTACATGATATGAAGGTGATGCAGTGGTGCAGTAGCATGATAAAAAAGTGAAGGAATTAAAACAATAAAATATGGAATACCCTCTTTCAATTATTTGATTTATTTTGATTATTTGATTTAGTATTTGATTTAGTATTGATTTAAAGAATTATTGCTGAGAGAATTGCTATGGTTCAATTTTGTTGCTATTCAAATGAATCGCAATGCACCAGCGCACCTAATGTGCAGCACCATGTGTTGTGCGATAGCGCAGCCTATGCACATGGATACCATGCAGTTAACACAAGCTATTCTGTGAATGGGCCCTTAATACTTACAATGACCATCAAATGTTACAAATATTACAACCGAAATGTTATAAAATGTGCTAAATGGAAGAAGTTTCATTAATTAGCTGAACTAATATAGACTAGTTAGGAAACAGCATTTTGCAGGATTTAAAGGAGAACTATGAAGTGAGTGCTTTTCACTCACCTCATAGTTCTAGCCGACCTGTGACAATGAGACTGTCACAGGTCGGCTTAGTAGGTCGGGAGGTGAGTGAACACATACTGGCATTCGCTCACCTCTCAATCCTGTCACGGCTCTTTGTCGTGACAGGGGAGGGACTGGATTCCCCCCTCCCCGCTCCGATCCGCTATCGCTGACTGGCGGAACGGATGGGGGAGGGGGCGGGTACAGCTGGCTCGGCCTCTAGATAGGCAGAGATAGCTGTCAGTCACGCAGCTGGGCAGATCCAGACATAATTGTCGGGAACCCGCTTCAGCTGCGGCGTCTCAGTATACCGCGATCTACACCTAGGGTGACGGGAGGATGCTAGTTTGTGTCCTCCCGTTACCCTAAGGAGAACTATGGGGAAAAGCCTTAACCCCATAGTTCTCCTTTAACTTAAATTTGGATTAACTACAAAAGGCATAGCTCTCTTTCTGATAGCAGTGAGAAAAGAAAAGAGAAACTTTGGGTAGACAACACAATTGGTTGCGGCATTTGCATTTACCAAATAGGCCATTCACATTCTTAGTGAATCATGTGAACCTCTGCTAACTTCCATCATCCAATCATGTGCAAGAAAAAAAAAATCAGTTTATTTTTATTTTCCTTGTATGTGTTTGGGTATTCATTGCAATATGAATTTTCACCACATTCACCAAGCTAAGGGAACATTTCCTTACAAAGTGAAAATTCACTTGTAAAGTGAGCAGCCTATTAGCAAATAACTCTCTATATGTCTGTTGCAAATTCCTTAAACCACAATAGCTGCATTTACTATCTTTAATTTTCATGTTAACTCAACAAATCTTCTAACTTAGCAAAATGATTTGTTTACTAACTATATGTGTAAGTGTAGGAAACCTTTGATGCATAGAGCTGAAATCCTAAAACAAGCAGATGTTATCAAAAATAATTCTTTATTTTATTTTGTAACATCGCTATATAATTTACATATTCGTCATTTTGCCAGTAAACAATTTGCTTGGCCATTAAGATAGCACTAATAAGCCACTAGCCAATATCTTGACACAAGGCAAGATGTAATTGTGCCACTTCAGCTATGGGTATTTGCTTGATGATCCTGTGCTAAGAATATAACATGTATCAAAGTGATTTGTTCAACTAATGTTCCTGCGCTGGCATTGTCCCCATGTTTGTAGGTAGCCATTATTATCTGACATCTGTCCCATTGTTTACATTAAATGAAATGTACAGTCAGCCCAAATCCCAGTAAACAGGTGTCCACAATAATTAAACTCAACACTAGTCACACTAATGAGAACTCACTTTGGCAGCCAGAAAAAAAAGTATTTTTAAAGCTCTGCTCTAGTGTATGAGCACAGTTTGTTTAATGTTCATCAAACAAATTTAGTAAGGATCCACATTTATCAAGCACATTTAAAATAGGTTTTTATTAAAGTGTATGAAAACCCTATCAATTAATATACCATTGAAATCATTTTTATATGTGTCCAATAAGTAAAAAAATACCTGTTGATCGCACCAGAAACCGGTAGGTTTACCTTACTGTGTTTTCCGCCTCTGATGTTATCATTTAGGTTCGTTCCTATACGCTCCTATACGACCCGCTCCGAGGACAGTGGCAGGTGGGGAGTTTGACTGGGACGGTACACCTGTCAAACGGTAACGGAGGTGTCCTAAGGCGAGCTCAGGGAGGACAGAAACCTCCCGTGGAGCAGAAGGGTTCCAGGGTTCCAATACGCTACATCAGGGCTCAAAATTTCAAGTCCTAAGCTACTAGCCAGGCCTGAAAAGTTACTCGCCACCAGTTGCCCCACCTAACCCCTACCCTGCCCCGGCCTTAACTCCGCCAGGTCAGCGATGTGACGCAGAGTATAAAGATCAGTAACAATGCGCAGTGCAGAGGCCAGCAATGTGACGCGTAGTGCAGAGGTCAGCAATGTGACGCGCAGTACAGAGGTCAGCAATGTGATGCGCAGTACAGATGTCAGCAATGTTATATAATAGGAAACCAGCCTTATCGGAAAAGTAGTAAACCTGCAAAGCAGGTGGGTGCTTGTAGCGACCACGGATGGCACCGTGAGCAATATAGAAGTAGTAAAAATTGTCACCAGCACACCACAATATTCACAGCAAAAAGCCCTTTAATGACAAATTGCCATTCAGTAAAAGCGCTTTCGGGGTCTATTAAGTACCCCTTCATCAGGCTAATTCTGAGCAGAAGCGAGCGAGCGATCTCCGCGGCTGTAGTGTCCCATCCCTAGTCCCGCCGGCGAGGCAACATTGCTGACATTCCTCTCGCCCCCCCCCCGCAATTTTCACTCGCCAATTGCAAGGGGGCGAGTGGAAATTTTGAGGCCTGCACTACATGGTATCTCACATCGAAAATAGCGGGATCTTTGGGTGCGTTAGACGTCCTTTAGCGTTCCAACAGTCGACTCCTTCTACTTATCCTGGTCCTACATATTTTAATAATAATTTTAAGGATTTCATTAATTAAACTCCCGTAATGCCTTATCTGCTTACATATGTGGCCCCGGCCGATGATTCACTGGTTCCATGGATTGATTGACATGTTGAAATGCTGCTATGTACTTCATTGTCTCACTCTGTAGACTATTACTTTGATACAACTGCATTTAGCCGTATTTTGATGATTATGTTTGTTTTGAAAAATGCTCAATAAAAGATTACATGCTAAAAAAAAAGAGTCTGGTATGGAATGTGGGGAATCGCACAATTTTTTTTAAAGTGGGGTGGCCCCTGAAAAATCTATACCAGACCTGTATACTAGACCCTTATCCTTGATTGGGCTTTGGTATAGATATTGAAGGGAATCCCCATCCAATTTGTGTACAAACAGAACAAAGCATTTCGGAAATATCAATTACCAGCATTTTAAATTTTTGATTGTTCAGTGAACATCTCTCTAACTGGACCCAGGCACATTCAGCTCATTGCTAGCCACAATGCTGCTCCCCCTTAGATAGTATACGGTGAGAGAGAGCTTCCCAGGAAGTATGTTACTGGCAGGATCACCAGGTGAAATAAAGAAAAAAATAAGTCTAAAAAAAGACAAATGTAGCCACCACATCTAAGGATGTAAGCTGCAATATATATACATTTATGTGTAGCATGTCTTTCTTTTGCACAGGGTTCTCAGCTTACCCCCTTAATTACCAGTAGTGTCAGTTATTTATATAAATTTTAGGACTAAACTCAGGATTTAAGTCTTAAAAACATATTCAAGTGCCTTAAGTATTAACAAACATGTACCTTATTTGTGTACCACTTAGCTGTAGATCATCAAATCATCTCTGAATTCATGCTGACACTTGTCCTTCCTTCTGGAAGGTGGCTACTTTTGTTCCTCATGGTCCCTGTGTTTGTTTTTGAAAGAAAAAAAGCTTGCTCCTGTGATGGAATACAATCTCACATTTAGTTAGCTAATTTTTAATGAAGTTATTGTCCACCACGGGAGTGAGATTGGAGCAGTGGTTGCTTTACAACACACACAGGGACCATGAGCTTAATGTCTCTTTAAATAACAGACGGGTAAGATTTAAACATGTTTTTGCTTTATCTACCAGATAATTGTGAAACATTACCTGACAATGGATCTCACCTTTCCCCATTCTATCTAAAACAAAAGAAAAAAAGTTTGGGCTATAGATAATCTATGAAGTCTTGGAAAGTCTGACCCTGGTAATAAAAGGCAAATAAACCAAAGTGGCTAAGAAGAAGCCTTTCTGGCTAATAAATGTAATAATGGGAATCTGGTGGTATCAGCTTTTGTAGCACATTGCAAATGGGGCACAGCTTCCGTTGAAGTAGAATGTAGCAGGCTATTAGCACTTTGTAATTTCCAGTAAACAGGCGAAGAGCAATAGTGAGTGATTCCATCTATCGCAATAATGGACCAATGAAGACATTTGGCCAGCAGGAGAGGGTGGTTGGAAGTAAAATGTTTTAGGTAGAAGTTGAACATTCACACAAAATGTTTGACACAGAACTGCATAGACTCCCCTGGAGACTGTGTATGTATGCAATGATTAAGAATAGAATAACAGGTATATAATCAAATTAAAAATTATGAGAAGCAAAGAAAAATATTATATAAAAAACTTTTGAGAGAATGTTCTTTTTTCCTTAAGCTATTTCTGTCTAATCATAGGTACAGGACCTTTAAAGTAGGATCTCCAAGGGAACCAAATGTTAATAAGTTAAATTGTTGCTAACAAATGAGCATTTTCTACCTGACAAAGTATCTTCATCCAGGAATATATCTCTGTCTGCTTCCACTACCTAATTTGAGACTCGAGAAAATGTGTAGTTACATATTAATGAACAGAGAAAAATTGCAAAAATGAGAAATATATATTTCATTCACTATAACAAAGATACTACTTTATTCTTCTACATAGTGTCTGCTACCCTGAAAATCTCACTTAGTCAAATGCAGCCATCTATCATAGCAGTGCCTCCAGCACTCAGCACTGTGCCAGTGATTACATGTCTTTTCCAACTACTAACTTCTGTGCAGATGTTTAAATCACTGAGAATGGTAATATACTATAGAGGGGAAGAAATGGGACATAATTGACATAATATTTGCAGACAAAGAAAGTTTGTCCACAGAAAAGGGCACACTCACTGGATAAATTGGGCAGCATTATTGCTACATTTCATGTCTCAGCTTGTGCAGAGGCCCACAAGTTTTCCCCAAAATTATACTATTAGCATTCTTGGGGGACTTCTGATAAGTAGGATTGAAGTTTAGTTTCACCGCTATCATGGGTTCAGGGCAAATCCTGTTGGTTCGAGATTAGCAGTCCCTCTAAATTTATGTGCAGATTTGCCCAAATCTTGTTGGTAAACTGTTTTTAAGTGAGATTTTGTTTCAGGGCTGGTATTTTGGAGTTTTCATTACTATTTTGGGTTTTTTTATTTTGATAGGGCCTTTTTTAGGTTCTAGGAGCTGCCTTTTGTTGTTCGCAGCACATTTAGGCGTATTATCCCTAATTAAAACTCTCCTGCTGCTAGTCAGTTTTAGACTGCTGCATGCTCCGTAGTATCTAAATTCAAGTAGTAAAACCCAACCAGTAATCTTTGTCTCTAGTAAATTTAGGCCTAGCCTTGCTGACTAAAATTGGCCAATTTCACACTACTGTATCATCTGTGCAGGTGTCTCTGTAGTAAAACACCTGTGTTAGGATCCAGAGCGCCTCCAGGTGGCGCTGGAGCTGAGCCCTGCAGTTCCTGGGCTCACCTGCAGGATTCTCCAGGCAGCCAGGGGCTGCTAGGTGCCAAACCACCACTGGGTGGTGCTGGTACCTGCAGCTCCAGTGCTCACCTGTGGGTGTCTCCCAGCTGCCAGGAATCAGCCCATTAGGTATTGCTCCTGGGAGGGTATTTAAACCCTCCCTGCAGTCTGGACCTTGGCTCAGTATTTTGTTGCTTTCCCCTGTTGTCTGAGTCCTCTGGCCTGAACCCTGAGACCCTGATATTTGCATGCTAATTTAGTACCCTGTGTTGTTACATTTTTTGTTTATGCCTGTTGTGGATTGTTTTAGTTAGCTTGTTAGGTTTATTAAAATATTTATATATACCATACTTACCTGGTCCGTGTGGTCACATGTGTTTGGTCTGCCTCTAAAGGTACCTGTGCAGGTGTGGGGTCACCTGCGCTGGGATCCCTGACAACCTGTCTCTATTACATTTTGGCCTATTATCCCTATTTACAACTCTCCTGCTAATGCATAATTTTATACTGCTGTATTATCTTCAGTATTTTAATTCTTGTATTAATGCCCCAACCTGTGCTCTTTGTCTCTAGGGAGTATGGGCCTGGAGTTGCTTTTTAAACTTTCCTGCAGTTGGCCAGATTTACTCACCTGTGTTATCTGCAGTCTCTTAATTCGTATAGTAAAACTGCCTGTGTTATTTTTTTCAAGTACATTTTGGCAAATTCTCCTTTTTTAAAAGGGTCCTTCTGCTGGCCAATTTTGTACAGCTGTATCATCCTTTAATTCTTAGTGAGATCTTGATAGAAACTGGGCAGCGGCATGGCAGTTTTGCATCAGGAATACAAGTTTAACCCAGTAGACTACTTCCCAATTTCTGTCTGCCAGTCAAAGTAGGTCTATTGCTCTTGACACCGCCTATACTTTTTAAAAAAATGGAATGATTCAGATTTGGGTAGTGCTGCTGAATGTAAGCTGAGCTAATTAAAAGTAAAATAATTGTATTGTGCTATAATATCATGTACTGTACAGATGCCCAATCATGCTATTTAAAAGATTTGACCCAAAACTGAGGCCTATGTATCAGACTTAGGCTAATTGGCCTTTAAATGTATCATACAACAAACATAATATAATATAACAAAAATCATATAAAATCACATGAATTTTATTAGGACCTAATTTGCTTAAAATATATACCACACATCTTTAAAATATCATAAAAGATATTCCTCAACCTAGTTTGCAGAGAATACAGGAGGGTCTACCATAGGTGGGAAAGTATCATCTATGGTAGACCCTCTTACCTCCCGTGCAAACTATGTCACCATGAGACTGGCTGGGAGTGTCGCTCCTGTATCCTCTGCGATCCATGGGAGTGGATGAAATTGATCCTATCTGGGAATGACCACTGGGGAAGGAGTGGGGCACTAGACGCACACCATTCCACAACCTTTATTGCACAGCTGGGTCTGAGGAAGCGGATCAGGTCCGCAAAATGAGCCACCTTCATTTTTGCCCTGCGCAGGATACTGGCTACATGTATCTGATCTTCACACAGTTTGTAGTGGAGGGGCTTTTCTCTCACCCCTTTTTTTAATTATTGCAGTATAATAAGAAACACTATGCAATGGCACGGTGCTGATTCTTGTATTAGGTTGATGGATATCTTTTATGATATTTTAAAGATTTGTGGTACATGTTTTAAGCAAATTATGTTCAAATTAATTTCACGTGATTGTATATGATGTTTGTTACATTAAATGGGTTTTGTTGTATGAGGCAAAGTGCCTCATATCCTCGCTGAAAGATGACCAGCAGTGGCACTGGCTGCTTCAGCGGTTTTTTAAATAATTCTTTAGAATGCATCATGGATGTCAAGCTGCTGGCTGCACAGGCAGTATCTGAACCTCTTGTCCAGAGTGGATGTGGGCAGCCTTGAAACTGAGGACCCAATGGACATTTGAGTGCCCTTGCTGAACAACTGGCTGAAGCTTTTCAGTACACAATCAAGCTGTTGGTATGTAGTGCAGTGGCAGTTTGATAAAAATGCACTGGTCTGAGATCAAGTACAAAACCCCTGCAGTTAATGCATTTTTCTTGGAATCGGGCACCAAAAACTATTTAATAATTTACAGCACCATTACCGTCTCCTGCCACCATTACCAGCTCCATTACCAGCTCCTGCCACTATTACCAGGTCTTTCTGCCCTTGCTGGCCTGACACCTTAGCCATCTCCTGCCACTGCAACTGACCTGCCACCATTACCAACTATTTCCACTGCTGCTGGCCTGTCACCATTACCCTCTTTTGCCCCACTGCTGGCCTGCCACCATTACCATCTTTTGCCCCACTGCTGGCCTGCCACCATTACCATCTTCTGCTGCTTCGGCCACCCTATTTTGGTGCTTCAGCACTGCAAAGGTGCCGCACATGTTTTTTCACAGCCAGCCCAGAGCAGGAAACTATTTTTTTGCAGGGTCAATCTGGGTTTGTCCCTGAAATTTTTTACTGCATTATGGTGCCGTGCATAATATTTCCGCAGCTGGTTCGTACCTTTAAAATGTATAGTGTTTGCTGCAGGGTAAATAATGTTCTGTGTCTTCTAGTTTGATGCATATTCCACTGCTCCAGCAATCAAGAATATTTCTGACTATTGTCTATCTGAAATAGTATACTATTTTTGTGACTTCTTGACTTTTTGATTAAAACCTGCCTGGACTCTCCCCATTAACATGTGCTAAAGTAAAAGTGCTTACATCCTACGGATGTAAAATAATACAATCTAGTGTTGATGTTTTAATTATAAGCAGCCTGGTGTCTCTACTGTGCAAAATGCTGCCTAGTTTTAAAAAAAATACTATATATGATCGAACTAAGCAAGTTCAGTTCCCTGGACACTGTCGTTTTTAAAAAACAAAACATGCCCAATCTCTGCCTGTAAAAATGCGGCCTTATAAAAAGGCTAACATAGTGTGCATGAAGTCTGTGAAACATTCCTGGCTTTTATCTCAGAAATAATACATTCTAAATTTTTTCACAATAAAACCAAACTCATCTATGTCAACCCCGTTCCATGAGGGAGGGGTTAAAAGCCCACATTTCGGGATAAAGTGTGGGCTCACTTAGTGAACAAATAAGACTTAATTGGAAACCCCTATTCTACTTCATACCAACCATACCAACTAAAGTCTGCAACTACCATGTTTCCCCGAAAATAAGACACTGTCTTATATTTTTTTTGGCTCAAAAAAACCCACTAGGTCTTATTTTCGGGGTAGGTCTTCTTCTTTTTTTTTTTAATGTACAACAATCCACACTTATTCGTGTAGAAAAGTCTACACGTATTCATGTACAAAAATATGGTGATCAGGGCAATCAGGGGTGCCGTACCTTTCCTAATTTGCTAACCAATCGCTGGCCAGAATGAGCGAAACGCGCTTTCACTATCGATTCCTCACAGGCGGAGTGCATTTGGTATCACTCCGCCTGTGACAAGAGCCGGCCCTATAGAGGAAGCATCGGCTTATGCGGCTCTGCTCCCTCCGCTGCCGCCTCACTTCCTCTAGCGCTGGCTTCGTTGGCACCGCTGATTCTCTCCTGCCTCTCCCATGGCTCTTCAAGTTCCCCCTTATGCCACCACCGGCCCTGGCAATGGTCATAACTAGGTCTTATTTTCGGGGTAGGTCTTATTTTTGGGGAAAAAGGGTAAATTAATGTCAGCATCCATTGTATTTTCAACCAGTAGAGCTTCCAAAGTACATGACACTGACTGGTATATGTAGATAATATGTTAAATTTCACATCCCAGAAAACCATGCAATAAAATATGAAGTGTCTTGGAAAGGATCCATTTTTGCACCTATAGAATGCGCTGCAATATCTATATTCAAACCAGCCAACTATAACATGGGGAAAAATAAATGCACTAAAAAAAATGGTATAGCAATTTTTTGCAGAAATATAATGTGGAACAGTAGTCATTTTTGGCTGGATAGGGTCCCTTAGTACTCATTATTTAGCGATAGCATAGATTGATGGGTGATTAAATCAACTGACATCTGCCCAAAACTAAAATATTAGTGTGGACGGACTCATGCTTTCTGATTGTGTACCTTCCACAAACAGTATATATCCTAATAGAAAAGAACAGCATATGAGAATGGTTGACAACAAAGCAGTCCCACAAATGCAACATACAGTGCATACTCCCCTGCATTAATTTGTTTTGGGAAGGCAATTTCCAGTCACATGTACAATAAGATGTGGGGAGGTAAATATGCTGCAATTTTAAACTGAGAATGTGTATTTTGTCAGACTGATTGTATGACATCATCTGGGGCTGATCATAGATGGAAAAATGTACAGCTGTTTTTGTAAACAATGTCGGGATGAGCCACAATATTCACAACAGAAGGGTTTCCTTCTCAACTGATGGTGTTTAAGGTTCTGAGAAATAATATAAAAAGGAAAGACTGGCATCCACGCACAAAGAGATTTTCTAGAAAGTTGTTAATCATCTTTGTATGAGAACAAGCACTACTTGGATAAAGCATACATGACCCAATTTTCCCTCAATCATTACAAAAGATCCTTGAATTTGGCAAATAGTATGCAAGGATCATAGTATGGTTGATTACTTAAAAATGAAAACCATTTTTGTGATTCAGATTTTACATATGGGTATGTTTAGATGGGATCTAATAATATCAATGTGATGTCACAGAAAGAGTTGATGTCTTGAAAATATGTGTGTTGGGGCCCCTGCATGAAATTGTCACTTCACTTCATTAGTTAAAAATACAAGGCCTTTTTTGTTTGCCAGAAACGGTTAATAAACGTATTTAACTCCACAGTCTACCTTGTATCAACTTTATGCTCCAATAAACAAGACAATAATGACAAATTATCAAATCAAGCCTCAGATGTGACCCTCAATTGGAAGAGCAGCAATTTAATGAAGACAAAAGCTATGTGAAGACTGCTAATATCATTTACTGATAAACAGGTTTTCTCAAGAGGCCTCTAGCTCAGTCCCTGGAGGGCCTATAAGCCAGCATAATTCCATTTAAAATATTGTGCAATTCACTAAATTAGTCTTTGAACATCCTTACTATCCAATTACGAGGCCCCAGCAAGGACAGAATAATGAAATTTTTCAAATGGTAGAAAGCATGTGGTCTGGAGCAACTTATGACAAACAGGAAAATAAGCTTTCACTATTGCGACTTCTTTGCTATCCCTCAAGTCGGAGGTTACAATAGTAACATGGTACAGGAGCAGTAAGTGGAAAGTGGAAAACTAAATCTTTGGCTTGCAGACAATTCTGCACATTGGTACCTTCAGGAGAAGGAAAATCTTAGAGCTGAATGATGTTTTTGCATTTGCAAGCTATTTGGGCCACTTAAAATCTAGTGAAGGCATTTCTGAATAACGGGTATGGAATACCTCTTGGACAGTTTTATCTTCAAGGCAGGCAGAAAATCCTTGAGTTTCAGGAAGTGAGATTCATCTCTGTTAACACACTGCAAGCCACATTATTAAAGTCGTTTGTCATGGTTTGAATATTTCTGCCTGATTCACCATTAAATCGCTGTTCTAATTACCAACTTTGTCATGAAAAGTGGTCTAGCTGCTGTATACACAGGAAAACTTAATTTTTTTAATAATGGTCTGGCTTGTGCAAGGAGCATTCGAAGCAATGGGCTTGCTGTAATTGATGAGAGCAAACCTTGTGAAATCATAAATCAGTGAATGGAAATAATAATGACAGCCAGTGAAAACATCCTCCAGTAATATTCTAGTAGAAAGGTTCTGATTATTATTGCACTGAATTATTCTACCATATGATATCAATAGATTTTGTATTAAAGTCAGTGAGCTTAGATTACAACTTGATTTATATACAAAAACAGTTAGTAATAAGGCCAGATATACATGTAAAAGTTTCAGAAGCTTATTTATTTTTACTGGGAATAGTGGATAAAATAATCTAGAACTGGTCACAAAGGGTAGACAATTTCCTTTACATCCAGCAGATTACTTACTGGCCAGTAAGCCATCCATCCAGGTCACTTCTTGAGTTAAATGGTCTGTGGTTGTGGTAACGAATGTAAAGCCCCCATCAGTGATATGCCACAAGTTTGCATGTCCATTTTCTAGTATTGATAAAAACTAAACAGTATAGGTGGTGAGACTCTACATACATGCATTGTTTCAGGGTGTACTGCAGGGTAGCATTAAAATATATATTTTTTTATGATGTTTATTGTAGTAGGACCTTTTTTTTAAAAATCTATGTTTATTGTGCAAAAAAACACAGATACGGTAAGCATAAAGCTGCGTGCATGCAGCCCTCTGAACTTTCTTCAAGTAAAAGTGTACATATCATAACAAGTAACACAATTACAATCAAGTCGATATGGTACAAGTCACAATGGTATAATAAGACATCTCGGTCCCGGTTGCTAACACCAATGCTGTTACTAATCAGTTAGCCTGACCCAACCACTCCTCGCTGTGTTCCATTATCCGTTGCCCTCCAAGTGGCAATCGTGCGAAGGATCATGTCTATGAAGGGGAGCAAGGCCTCTCTTGGACCTAGGGTGCCGAGTGCGGAAGCCATGATCTCCAAGCATCTATCTTTGGTTCAATAAGGCAGTTGGGTGGTAGTCCACCAGGATTTGTAGAAGAGGAACAGTTGAGAGAGAAGGTAAAGGAAAAAAGAGAAGGGTAAGTACGAAAGTAGAAGGAAAGGGGGGGAACAAAGGGAGGAAGGGTCCCCTGCCTACCCCAGTGGCCCCCCAGGGGTAGCAACCTCTGGAGCCAAAGCTTCCATACGGGGCAGTGATTCTACCCATGTCTTAGGACAGTTAAATCTCATGCAGGGGTCAGCACTCAAGAGCTCCCCTCTGGGGTCATGATCCGGAGGTAGGCGTCAGTAGTGGTGTAATGCGTCCACGCTCTCCAGGTATCTCGGAATTTCTCCTCTGTGTTGTGAACCGTGGCCGTGAGATCCTCCAACTGGTCACCTATCGTGGGATGTTGGGAGCAAGATGTGGGCATTGGGCTCGAGAGCCACGGAAGGCCTGGGAGCGGGAGCGGGGCGGTCTTCAATTCCATGCGTACCCATTGTTTAAGGGCGGAGTGGCAACACCAGTCTACAACCCTATTAACATGTACTGCTTTATAGTACAGATGGACGTCTGGAAGCCCAATCCCACCCACCGACTTAGGCATAGTAAGGAGGCGTCTGGCAATTCTGGGCACTCCGTTCGCCCAAACATACAACAAGAACATTCTGCGTAAGCGAGAAAAAAAGGCCTGCGGTAGACGGATGGGCAACGCCTGCATCAAAAACAGTATTCTGGGGAGTATGGTAATTTTTAATGCATTGCAGCGTCCAAACCACGTCACCGTCAGGGCCTGCCACGCTTTCAAGTCTTGTTTGATCTGCGATAAGAGGGGAGCAAAATTTGCCTTGTAGAGTGCGTTCAAATCTGCCGTGATATGCGTCCCCAGATAGGGCAGGGAGTGATCTTCCCACTTGAAGGGAAATATGGCCCGGATCGCGTCTTGTTCTACCTGTGGCAGCGTGATATTCAGAGCCGCCGACTTAGACCAGTTGATGGCCAAGTTGGATAGGGAGCCATAACTTTCGAACTCCCTCATGAGTTCCGGTAGGGAAACTCGAGGCTGCGTGACAAAGAATAACAGGTCATCCGCATACGCGGTGACCTTATGTTCTATGGAGTGTGACCGATATCCCGAAATCCCCCCATTCCTCCTGACATGTCCCAGAAAGGGCTCCAGTGCTAAGACATACATCAGCGGGGATAAAGGGCATCCCTGTCTCGTACCGTTTGTAAGGGGGAAGTAAGGGGATCTAGCCTCGTTAACCTTGATGGCGGCCGTGGGATGGGAATAGAGAGCCGATATCCAGGAGAGCATATGAGGACCCAGACCGATATGGCGTAGGATGGACTTTAAGAATTGCCAGTCTACCCTGTCGAACGCCTTCTCTGCGTCGGTTGAGAGGACCATCAGCGGGGAGGACGTGGAACGCGCTTCGTGAATGAGATTTAGGACCCGGGTTGTACTGTCCCTGGCCTCCCTATACAAAACAAAGCCCACCTGGTCATCCTGTACTAAAGCTTGGACACATGGCGCGAGTCTAGTGGCTAGGATTTGTGGATCAGGGAAGTAGCTACTGAGTAGTGCGACAAGGCAGTAGCCTATGAGGCTGAAAATATTCAACCCCAAGAGCATGCCACAAAATTCTAATGTTGCATATGATGATAAAACAAACAAATAATCTGCTCTGCAAATATTAATCAAACATTTACATATGTAAGTGTGAAAAATATTAGTATCGCTTTTACAGAAGGAGAGCTACTACCTAAAGATATTCCATGCGCATTAGTGACTGGATTAATCAACATTCCCGATATCTGCACAATGATAGTACTATGTCGATGCCTAAGATGTATGACCACATTCCTCCATAGGGCCCTTCCCCTGGGGGCTTACAATCTAAAAGAGGAGGGGTAAGTGATACATGAGGAGTTTATTTATGTGAAAGTCTGGAAAAAACTTTTCTAACCCTTCAATGCTCATGGCTAACATCAGGCTTACTAGTCTACATCTGAACACCAGGCATTCATAACAAAAAGCACCAATAAATACAGGTATGTATTTGCTAAAATAAAGGCAGTTTTACATGAAAACAGGGTAAATACCTGAATTTGACTTGGCATCTACATTTTGCCTATAACGTACAATTATAGTGCTGGAAGAAGGAGTGGTTGCAGTAGGGGCCAATCCGATGTGCTGCATGCACATGTTCTGACAAGGAAACAAGCTTATATCAGGAGAGAGCAAAGTGAGAAGAGGGATGAGCTCATCAGCTGCTCCTTTACTGTCAAGTTATTTGCTGGGGGCATGGAGGTGACCTAACTGAAATACTTATAAAAGCCAGGTTAGCTTGCTGGCTAGTGTTACTCTCAGGACCAGATGAAAAGAACTAATATCATTTGGCAGGAAAAGCTGTCCCTATATTCATTTTCAGTGTGTAGTTTAATTGTATATTTAGCTGTTTGCTTGGAGTTCAATATGTACTATAGCTCTGCTCACATGATATATTATTTAAATACCTGTATATAATCTGAATATATGTAGACAATGCATGATTAAACAAAGGAAGAAATTGTGTGTAAATAAATCTTTCAGTCAATGTATTTTTGATATTTTTTCCTTATGGTAAAGTCATATATTATGGATCCTGCCAAATTAATGTAAATCTCATTGTGCATCGGCGAGGAAATTTCTGTCGAGGGTCTTCCTCCTGAGTATCATTTTAGATAACGTATAGGTTGGTTATTAATGCTATTAATGTTCATCTTACTGGACTGGACAATACAGCAGAACATATACAGTCTATTATTTACAGGTTATAAGATAATTTTGCTACTAACAGCCTTTCTAATGTTAATTGCTTTTACTTATTGCCTAATTTCTCACTGTAAGTTACACTTTGCATTTAATTGATTGATACTGACAATTACTATTGATTGAAAAAGATGAACAAATGATCAAAAATCCACTCTGCCAGTAGTGTACCTGATCTGCAGTAATGTGTAATATGGTGGACTTTGCTATATAAAAAGCAGACCCAAAGTGGTTAAAGAAGAACGCCAGGAATTATTTTTTTTAACCCTTGCAATGGGGATACCCCCACACTGCAAGGGTTAACTGCTCTTTTATGTCTGGGTTAAAAAAAGAAAGTTATACACACCTGAAGCTTTGATTCAGCTTCTTCTTAGTCTGGTCCTTCCAGTGTCTCTCCCCCTCCTCTGCAGCGGTCTGAGGTCCCATAAATCATCAACGTCTACAAAGTGTATAGATGTGAGGAGGCTGAGGAAGATTCCAATACTGCAGTGGAGAAGGAGAGAGGCTGGAGGGAGCGCTGTGACAGCTGGCTGGCTTGGAGCCTCGGGTGAGTATATCTTTGTTATTTTTGTCCCTAGACACAAACAAACACATAACCCTTGCAGGGTGGGGGTAGCTCCACTGGAAGGGTTAACAAAAATGTTCACGGAGTTGTTCTTTAAAGAAAAGAGTGGATAAAATATTTTAACCCCTTTATTAATATATTGGTGAATAGAGGCAGGTATATCATACACTGTAATCCCCATTGGTTCTAGGACCATCTTTAAAGGCAGGCTTGTTTTTTTTTTTGTGGGGGGGGTGCATTCTTAAAGTATACATCCCAGTACTCAAGGCCATACAGGCTGATATATGCATAGCAGGGGGCTCACATGTTTGCACCCTTTTTGCTACAGTATGTGATTCAGTAATCATTTTATTATATATTTCTTAGTGATCTATGTATTATATGGTATCATGTCACACATACTTTGCAACATTTTGCTTGTACTTTATGGGGGGTAATTTACTAAAACTGTAGCAGGCAGAATCTGGAACAGCTGTGCATAGTAACCAATCAGACAGGGGCGTCCCGAGGCATGGTGACACGCAGCCGTGACGTCATCGCACACGTGCAACGTCACCTCGCATGTGCATGATGACATCACGCGCTGTTACTTGCCAGCAGCTATCTTGGTGATGGACGCCGGCAGAGAAAGGAGGGGACGTTCATGCCTTATACTGTCGGGACCCTCTTCTCTCATGCAACTGTCGGGCTCTTGGTCCATGACCGAGTTCCCCTACTTTTCAGAGGGCGTGACACCAAAATCACTGTCAGTTGTTTTGGTGTCACCCCGGTGTGGGCTGCACCCCCCTACTGACAGCACTGCAATCAGTTTCTATCTTCGGTTTGTTCAATTAAGCTTGAAGTGTAAGTGAAAGCTAGAAGCTGATTGGTTGCCATGCACAATTGCTCCAGACTTAAGACTGTAGTCTTAGGAAATTCCCCTCAATATATTCCAGCCCTCTATACATCTAAAGCTGGACATGTATTTTGTGAGCATCTTCTACAATAAACTGTGTGTATAGGTTATCATCATTTCCCACGTGTCCCTAGGAATACCCCTGCTTGGCAAACCTACCTAATTATACTACATACACATAAGTCCCTCTTTATATGTATGTTTGGTTTAATTTTTAGTAATTTTAGGAATTTTGGCTTTTAAAACTAAACACACAGGATACAATGTTTGTTTAGTCTGAGGGAATATAAAAGAGATAAACACATACCCTACTCCATGATCCCACAGCAGCTGGTGCTTCATTGTTATTTGCTCTCACCCTGCAATGGTCAGCCCCTTAATGTCTTCACATACAATGAGTAGTATGTGATCATCTCAGCAAGAAACGAGTCAACATCCAGCATACTTGGGAAGATGTTCTCATATTTAGTTGCATTATTCAGTAAACTGTAAGGTTGATTTACTAAAAGAGTAGTGAATATTCATTAGCTCATCCGGTCATGTGGAAGCCAAAATCCAGCTTTTAAAATGCCCTGCACATGATTGGGTATAAAAAGTAAACATATCTTCACTTTATTCACAAGTGTATATAATGGCTTTGCTAAGCCCATGTGCTTTACTCATTTAGTAAACCAACACAACTGCGTGTAAATAAATAAATAAAACAATATGATTGGTTTACGTAATGTACAGAAGGGGTGTTGGCTTTTGAGTGCCCCCAAGAGCCAATGATAGTTGTAATGTGTTTCTTCACAGTTATAAGGCTATACAAATTCTCACAAGATTGAGTAAACCCTCACAAAACCATTCAACCAGTCATTTTAAAGCAAAAAAAAACTTGATCACCTCCCATAGAGACACATGTAGATGTAAGAATCTATAAATGAACAAAGGCATTTAGCTAATATTCACTGCCCTCAATTCAACAGTTTATTTTGTCTTTTGTTTCATGTGTGCACTCTGTTTAACAAATGCTCATACACAAGCCCCCTGGGATTGTTCTAGTCCATCTACCGCTTTGTCAATGTTTGTAATTAGCTGCCTAACAAATTGAGGAAAATGAGTCCTTTGTTGTTAGATCCATATAGGAAACAAAAGAGTACCCATGCATATGACAGCCAAACAAGGCATTTGATAGAGATTCAAGAGGTAATCTGCCATGGTTTTAGCAGCCTGACAATCATTTAGTAGCTACAATGTAATTAAGACTTATTGCAACACTACAGAATACAGATACGCACAAAAAAGAGATACATGCTTCCATCCTCACGTGGGTTTGTTTAATATCAGAAAAGGGAGCAGCTGATACATGGAGCAATTAATTTGTTTACATAAAGGGTTTCATTCAAACTATAAAATACAATGAAATATACCCTGGGCATTGGTTTCTGCTTTGGGCTGCACCTATTATAAGGAAAATTAATATTTCACACTTGCTTTTCTTCTGTAACATAGCCAAAAGCCCCTCAGTGACAGTAACTTAGCTCTATGAAATGTGACATCTTCTAAATTTTGAGGAAAGTACAATTTAATCTAGCTGCAGATTTGAACTGCTTCTGTGTTTCACTTCCTTGCAGGTTGAGTGCAGGTTGCTCTGGTTCTGTGTTTCCAATCAGTGCAGCTGAACGAGTGTCCTTATATGTTAAAGAAGAACTCTAGGAAAATGTTGTATCAACCTTTGCAGTGGGGCTACCCCTGCACTGCAAGGGTTAGCTGCTTGTTTTTGTCTAGGTTAAAAAAAGTTATACTCACCTGAACTGGCTTGTTGTTGGACAGTTCCTTCCAGCATCCCTCCCTCTCCTCTGCAGCAGTCTAAGGTCCCATTAATCATCACGTTCTATACACAGTTTATAGATGCAGGGACACTGGGGAACATTCCAATGTTGTAGCGGATGAGGATATAGGTGGGAGGGAGTGCTGTGACCGCTGGCCCGCTCTGAGCTTTGTGTCTAAATTTGTTATTTTTGAACCTAGACAAAAAAAAGAAGTTAACTCTTGCAGTGTCGTGGTAGCCCCACTGCAAAGGTTAATACATTTTTTTCCTGGAGTTCTTCTTTAATGAACTTGTTTTACTGAGAACTCCATTTGTGTATTAATGTAATGTGTTACCATGTGTAAATGTATCACGGGTATACGCTGCACTTGCCAAACACGAGCATGCATACGGGTGCGCCTGTACATTGTGTGCCTGTGTGCATTTTTATGCAATTCCGACCAGTCATTGACATGTACTGGAGGCTGTATGCAGCACGTGTGGCTCCCTGCCCAGTGATCTATGCTAGAATTTAGGATGTACCTCCACAGCCTACTATGAGCATTAACCCTACCCCCCAAAAATAAATCCGCTTTATTTATCCACAATGCACCAGCATTTGTGTTGTGGTGTTTTGTGGTATATATCTTATGATGGTGATCATTCCGTCCACCTGTCATTTGTGAGGCGTACGGCCGGCCTTCGGTTTGACTGAACCAAAGGTCTCCGGCGGCCGAAGACAGCCTATGAAGCTACAGCTGGATCCTTCGGCTCCTTTGTGAAATACCCCCTTAGTTTACCTTTCTGACTATATTTCCTAAATATGGGTGTAACATGAAACATGTTCAGATTATTATCAGTACAGTAGGGGCTCACATGCTCATGGCCATATAGCAGTGAGGCTCACAACCAGTATACCAGGTGCATCATGCTGATATTGTTTGGGGGTGGAGGAAACATTATTTTATTTTTGCATTTCTTAGAAAGAAAGTTAAGAAAATTACAGAAATAATAAGAATCTCAAAAGAAGAATGGGCAAACCTCTGGCAAGGTATATTTTGATTCGTTCATCACTTATGACACTGCCTGCTGCTATAAGAAATATAGATTTATGTTTACAGCTGCCTTTGTTCTGTTTCTAACTTTACTCCTTTTACATTGATATTAATACAATTCTAAATGCATGATAACGCAACATTTAATATGGAGCATGTGTTCCTTGGGGTTGATTTCTAAAAGGGGTTGTGATTGTTCCCTTAGTTTGGTGAATACCTTGTAGTGAAGCTGTGTTCACTTCAATTATACAAACATGTCCCATGGAAAGTGATGTTTTTTAAAAATTCGCCTGCACATAATTGGGCATTGAAAGTCAACATAGCTTCACTTTATTAATTTCGCTAAGTGATCATCCTCTACTGGTTTAGTTAATCAACCCTGGTGTCTTTTTGCATAGTGATTTATCCTAAACAGCATCCCGAATTAATATTTGTTTACAGCAAGTTAATTTTCCAAGTGTACTAAACTAAATGCATGATAAATGGAAGCAAATTAGACATATTACTTTGCACAGGAGACAGTATTGACCTATTCTAAAATGCATTATAAGCTTGGTTTAAAAGTAGAAGATTCACAGTAATTGATCAGCAGGAACACTAATGTTCTCAACATCAATAAGTCTGTTCATTCCTTCACTGGTAATATTACTGCTTTTTAGCTTAGTAAAACATGTTCACAAAGCAGTCAAAAAATAACGACTTTGCAAAATAAATTACATGGCTTAAAATCAATGACATTTTCATTCAAAATGTTTGAACAAAACATACGTAATACTTATAAAGAAATAAAACTGCTAAACTAACCTCTTCATTTATTTTTTATTGTTCTGCAGTTGCCCATCTCTTCAGTTGTCTGTTAGATCTTAAAGACAGCCATCTTCCTAATAATTAAAGGTACATGTTAATGATTGAGCTGAATGAAGAACATTAGCAATAGTTATCTGTTTATTTCAACTCTTACTTGCAAGAAGCATTGTCCATTCACCCCTTCACCATATCCTCTTTAGGTACTGCTAACAATTCCATGGTGGACTACACTTGCATATTCACTAGCAATTACTTTTTTTGAATGAAACCTTTATACAAATTAGCAACACAGAAACACAGTTTGAAATGAAAGGGCACTAACTATTAACCCAAGCAGCTCAAACTTTCCATATGATGAAAAATTCCACGTTTAATTGATCGGTAGAGCTAGAGATACAGACAGCTGAAAATATATGCAAACCTTACCTCTTTCTGTACAAGTTCATCTTGGTCACTATGTAGGTGGTGGTTGCAGGTGTGACCAAGCTTGACTTCACAAGAAAACTTAAGATTAGCCAAATCATTTTAACTACCTATGCCTCAAGCTTTACTGCTACATGATAATGGTAACCTTTGCTTGGTTTTTATTTTAAATTGATTAGGTAATTGGTTAGGTAATTTCCAGTAAATTTTGAGCGTAAAGGAAAATTGAACACCTTTTTTCTAACATAGTCTACACAACAGCAATAGGATGTTTGTCTTGGTATCGCTTGCATTTGTGAGGAAGACTAACTCCAACCATTTAAGGGTTAGGGGGTGTGGCAGTGCATGGCAATGCCACTGCGTTATCTCCATTCCTGTGTCCAGAATCTGAGTGGCCAGCGCATGCTGATGGCACAGGTGTGCACAGCCTTTAAATTAAAGTTGTTGGGAAGGGTTCAAGACTCCACCTGGGAGACAGGAAAGCTCCACCCAGGAGTCAGAGTGGAGTCCAGTGCAGCAGGGTGCTGCGGATTGGGAAGAATCCCCCAGTGTGCAGGTTAGCACATGACTGAGGCTGTCTGGAGGAACAGACAGTGGGCTGAGGCCAGAGCAGCGGTGCTGCAAAGGCAAAGCCAGGAGGCTTGATGGGCATGTGCTGCCATGAGATGCTAAAGAACCCCTGCGAGGGTAATTGTTCTGTTTTTGTGAACTTTCATTTAATAAAAGTGGGCAAGGAAGCCCTTGAATGAAGATTGCAGCGAGTGGATGCGTCCTTAATGCGCTACCATTGGAAGCTAAATCTCACATGGGTTATTCACAAAGTTGCTGAAGGCAATAACCAAACCGAAGTGAAGTTCAGCTATTCACTTCAGCTTGCACGGCTGATTTCAGCCATACATTGGCTGAAATCAACCGTACATCGTCTGCCTTTGGCTGCACTTCAGTCAGCCGCACATGTTCGGCTGAGCCGAAGTACAGAAGGACTACGACTCAAACGATCCAACATCTGGATCAGCTGAGCCGAAGCTCCGGCAGCTCACTTAGGTGAGTGAATAGCGGCATTCGGCTCGGCTATCCTGCTCTGTACCTCCGTGGTACCGAGCAGAATAGAAAATAGTAGAAAAAAAAGGTTAGAGAAAATATAAAAAATTTAAATCAATAGTAGGATAAAAAAAGAAAGATTTTTTAAAACTGTTAAAAAAACTGTTTCCTATTGGCCGCCACCTGCTAGAGTCTTCTAGCATGTCCTGGCCAATGAACAACTGGGCGGAGCCGGAAGTGATGTTACGCTGATCTGTCATTACAACTGGGCAGAGCCAGCAGTGAGATCACGGCTATCTCCGCCCAGCTGTCATTTGTGAGGCGTACGGTGGGCCTTCGGTTTGACTGAACTGAAGGGTTCCGGTGGACGAAGACAGCCGAAGCTACGTCTGGATCGTTCAGCTCTTTTGTGAATTACCCCCTTAGTTTACCTTTCTGACTATATTTCCTAAATATGGGTGTAACATGAAACATGTTCAGATCACAGATCTACTGATCGTGGTTGCAATGCTTTACTGGCTCCTATTTTATGAAAAAGTGTGCATTTCTTATTTTTTTAGCAAAAAGTAAAATTCTCTTTTAAGATGTGGCATTTATATTGTATGTAATATGGTATCATTCATAGGAAACCATTTTATCTGAATGACAAGGCTAAAACATGCAGAAGCTTTTACTTGCAACGATTCAGTTTCGGGATAAATAAGAGAGGAGAAGGGCTTTCTATATTACTGCAGGCAGAACTGGAAAGCATTGTCTAATATAGGTTTACCTTTCTAAAATAATTTACTAAACTTTGTTTAACCTAATTGATTAACAACTGTTGGTATAAGATCAGCCACACAGGTAGTGAACTGTTTTCACTGCTCATAGACTTGCATTGTGGTAAAGAGTAAACACACACACAGTGCATTGCAAAAGTATTCACCCCCTTGGTGTTTTTCCTGTTTCTAGAATTAAAATAGATTTTTTTGGGGGGTTCATACTGGGTCATGTACACAACATGCCTACCACTTTAAAGGTGCAACCTAATATTTATTGTAAAACAAACATTAATTAAGACAAAAAAACCTAGAAACATTAATTGAGCATAAGTATACACCCCCAAAATGTCAATACTTTGTAGAGCCGCCATTTGCTGCAATTACAGATGCAACTCTATTGAAGTATGTCTCTATCAGCTTACCACATCTAGCCACGCCCCTTTGCTATGAAACGCCTAAATATTATGTGAGCCATTCAATTAACTTCAAAGGTCCCATAACTAGTTGACAAAGGTCTCCCTTTCACATATATTTATTTAGTTCCTCTTGATGTCATTAAAATTGCATCTTCATAACCAATCATCTCTGACTTCAATTGCAATGGCAGCCATATTTTCCTGTATCTGTCTTTGACAAGTTTTTTCCTTACTAATAAAGCAGATCCATCAATAAACGCCATACTTCCTCTGGATCAGCAGGGCTTATGGCACATTTACCAAATTACCAAATTATTTTGAGCTTCAAAAAGTACCTCCCGCTTGCTTACGTATAACGATGTGCTGCTAGACATCCTAGATCACCTGCTCTCGGGTTAGGAATTATTAAAGACTACAGAGTGTGTTGTTTTCAATATACAGTAACTGACCTTGTCTGGTAGGCATATGAGGATCAGCACACTGATCCATGATTTTCTACTAGTCAAGTCTTTAAAGCAGCCTAGAGGTAAATGCCTAGAGAAAAACATAGCTTGACTCTGGTAGCACATTTTAAAGAGTATGCTTATTTAAAATTTTATTCAGTAAATCCTGAACAGAATACATATGCATTATTTGACTATGGAAGTTGACAGAAATTGCAAGCATCCTGAAGCTTGCATGTCTTTTACAAAACCTATTGACATACTAAATATAAAGCTAGTCTACATGATGCTAACAAGAAAAGAGAGCCTTCTTGAGAGCCTTTTATGTAAATTGACTTTGAATTCAATGGAGCCTACTCAAGAAGCAATTGAACTACTATATATTGCGAAACGCATCGAGGTGCTGTTCCTGTTTTTGGGCCACGCCAGCTTTTTTACATTGCACAACTGTATAAACTGTATGTATACAGACTGACATAAATTAATTGTGAATATACTTGTCTAGTTGGCCAAGTGGGATAATTTCTCGGTTTGATGCATATGATGTGTAATTTTTAATGTAATATACTGCTGTTTTTTTCCAGTAATATTGTTTGTTTTTGTTTCTGATTTAAATAAAGAGTTAATATTTTAAATGAACAAGGTGTTGTATGAGTACCCTTAAAATCCAATAGGGTTCTAGAAAATTTCTATATTCCTAATTATTGCATTTTCAGATGTGATCCTTTTTATTTCTATTGAGGCAGAATAAGTATGTTCTTCAGAAAGTTTGGACACTGGAAAAGAAAAACACCCTTAAGCCAGCCCCCATACAACATACATATAATACATACAACCATACAATAAGGTCAAAAAGGTGGGACCTGTGTCCCTGAATGAACTCAAATAATTAAGTTTTACATTAAGCATAAAAATACTGTTTTCTTTCTTGTTAAAAAAGGGACACATGGTTTAGTTATTCTTAAGACAAGTGGGATGTTCAAAAGCAGTCCAAATAAGGAATGGGGAAAAATGAGGGGTGAAAACAAACTTAGACCAAAAGCTAAAGCAGTCACCAAAAAAAAATAGTGTATAGTAAGGTAAACGCCAAAGCCGAGGATACTTAACTCTAGACCTCAGGCAAATGAGACAAAAAAGTATGTTCCAACCAAAAATTAATCAGTGAACAGCTGAGAGGGAAAATACCCAAAACTCTTGACTTCATGTAAGGAGATATCCATAATGAAATAGCCATCTCAGTAGTAATCTACAAAGGAAAGGAACTCTTCAAAAAGAAACGATAAGAGTAGAGTAAGAAGTGTCTTTAAGGAAGGGATGGAGATTTCCAGAAAGCTAAGTGAGGGTATAAAGTAACACAATAAACCTCAGGAACCTCAGAATGAGATGGATGAAATAGAGACTGTGCCGATTAAACCCAAATATATACATTTGCAATATTCAAAATAAAATGTATCTGTTTATGTATGAAAAATCAGTTTGATGTAGAGAAGAAAGGAGAGCTTTCATTTCATAATAGATGCCATAAGGATACTTGGACTATATTTTCCCACCTAGGAAAAAGCTGGAGTCAAGTAACAAAGTTGTTGTGCTTGCCGATTCTCCAGGGTAGGACAGATGTTTCAAGATGAATTTCCCTATGAGTAGAGAAAAAAGGTTGGATTCTTGACAGAACTTTAACTGTATTAAAGGAATACATAAATACATGGATCCAGTAACAAGGATTTGAGTCCTAAATAGAAATGGTGTAGTTACAGTGAACAAACAAGAAGGTATCTCCCAGAACACCCATTGGGACTGTGACACCACACCCCTGGATTAAATACATAAAACAAAACGATAATGGGGCTTTAAAGGTGTTTAATCAAGAATGTGGGATAACATAGCTACACTTAGTAACAAAATATAATGGGTAGTCATATATATAATAAAGATTTTAATTCCATGATCTCAGTATACTTAAACACATTTAATTAGTCTACAAAGTTACAAACATATATGATAAAATACATAAATGAACCTCCCTGGACTCCGTGGCAATACATGATATACATAAATAACATATTTCATAGTAAAAGTCATGCATTTCAAGAGCACTATCTATACATAGTTACAAATCAAGCATAATGGTCATACTTTCATCTGTGATTGCATTAATCCAGCCCTCGACGTGTTTCGCTAATGCTTCCTCAGTAGGTTTTTTGGAGGTAAATCTTTGTAGTTTCTTTGTAGATAAGTGAGTCCACGACTGAGATAACTCTAGTAATAGATATAATAAATAACTCATATTGCACATGTATAAATATCTACATAATATAACCCAATTAACTCTATACGTACCATCTTGAAAAATTGGGCAATGGATGGGTCCACACCCCCGGAGGACTCTAACCAACCAAGAAGGAGAGAGGGTAGAGAGAACACATCGGCGGCAGAACAGGGGGGACAGGACATCTATCCTGGAGTTCCTACAATGGTGTAAACCATATACCGTATATACTCGAGTATAAGCCGAGATTTTCAGCCCATTTTTTTGGGTGAAATATGGGTTAAATGATCCGTAGTACATGATATGTAGCCCTGTACCCCCTTTTCCACTTACAGAGCTAGGTTATTTTTCTTTTAAATAAATATTAATGTAATTTTATTGGTATCTATCTACCAGTAGCTGCCTCATTTCCCACCCTCGGCTTATATTCGGGTCAATACTTTTTCCGAGTTCTTTTTGCTAAAATTAGGTACCTCGGCTTATATTCGGGACGGCTTATACTCGAGTATATACGTTAGCTATCAAATAATCAATCTTCTAAAAATCAAAAGTTGCGATCAAATTAATTATGTCATGCCGAATCAATTAATATAGTAATAATATAAGCAACATAGGAATCACATCCATAGACCATAGAGAGCAAAACCTCAAAGCATTCCCTCATGTTGGCAACTACAGAGTTTCAAAAACGTATCAATTGTATCAGAATCTCATATGTCATTATCAGCTCAAGTTGCCACAAATCTCTCTAAATAGATACAATGTGCGTCCAACATCTCTCTCATAATGATACTACTAGATGCATAGCTGGCCAGATTGCTCAAAATAAATTACAGATTGGTATGTAAAGCACTCCTAATATCTAAATGTCAAAAACTACACTTAAATGCAAAGACATATTACCTCATTGTAGGAAGGATTTAGCTCCTCGTGCTGTCCAACCAACCCGATCCAGCTGCAAGTCTCTCCCCTCCCAAACCACTAAAATCCTGCCACATTCAAACACACCGCCCGATAGGGTCAGCGTGTGACGTTTGTGGCCAGGGCGGGCCCTAAGTAGGCACATGCGCCCATACCAATCTGTAATTTAGTTTGAGCAATCTGGCCAGCTATGCATCTAGTAGTATCATTATGAGAGAGGTGTTGGACTCACATTGTATCTATTTAGAGATTTGTGGCAACTTGAGTTGATAATGACAAGATTGTAATAGGGCTCCCAGGTTCTCTGGGAGATAAGGGCTTGGTAGGGTCGGAACTAAGTTTCCCTGCAGTTGGCACCCTTGGAATGTCGCGGAGCATAATTTTATACAGTAAACTCCCAGTTACTCGGCACCCATGGGGATTGGTAGGTGTTGGACAACTGTAGTTTCTAGTTGCTTGAGAGTTAATAGTAACTCTCAAGCAACCCAGCCCGCAGCCCGCAGCTCGCAGCCCGCAGCCGACAGGTGAATGTAAGCAGCCAAAAGCAATAGCCAGACTGCTATTGGCTATTTCAAATTGCAATAGCAGGCTGGCTACTGAAACCCCACCCCCTGAGCAGAAGGGTGGCCCTAAGACACAAAGTTCACTCTCAGGTCTGCTCCTCTACTCAGTGGGTGGGAGCAGTAGCCCGTCTGCTATTGCAATTTAAAATAGCCAATAGCAGGCTGGCTATTACAACCCCGTCCACTGAGCAGAGGAGCAGACCTGAGAGAGAACTTTGTCTCTCAGGGCCACCCCTCTGCTCAGTGGGTGGGGTTCTCTCTCAGGAAATGTAGTTGCCAACAACATTTTTTAGAGTGCATTAAGTCACCCAGCAAAAAAAAAAAAAAGATCAAAGACATATTATGTCCTCGTTTTGTTTTTGATGGTTGCTTGAGAGTGCGGGTTGCTTTGAATACTGGATAATGGGGAGTTTACTGGATTAAAAGCCCTTTTAGGCACCATTTAGGCAACAATAATAAATGCACGCTTCATAAAACAGTGCATTCATTATTTTTTTTGCATTGGAGCCAGTAAAGCATTGCAAACACGATTAGTGGATCACGGGTGCAATGCTCTGGCTCCTGCAGACTCTTCCCCCTGTCCATGTACGTACCTCGGTATTGACATTTAGTAACATGAATGGGAGGAAGAATGAATGGACATTCATTAAGAACGGCCACTGTGGCTGATGGGGCTCATAGTTTTTCCATTTACAGATCCAGTCAACCAATCTGTGAATGGATGGTGTGGCTGTGTTGGAAGAGCCACACCCAGCCTTGCCAATTAAAAAAATTCACACCACCCTGCAGGGAGAAGAACTCCGCATTTAGGTAAGTGAGGAGCGAGGAAGGCAATGTGACCATGTTTCTTATTACACCCTGAATATGAGTATAACATTAAACATGGTCAAAAAGGTAAACTAATCCTTTAATTTCACACAGACTGAAACAAAATCAGCAGTGTAAATAGGAGTCATGGTAGACATTGTAGGGTTTTTAGGCTTGGTCAGCAGAGCTGCTGATGAGGACAATCCCACTGGAAAAGGGGTTCTAGGATCCATAGTATAGGCATGGGATCATTTTAACGATACCATTGTGTCATTCCCTGAAGCAGTAGGGGTGCATTAAATGAGGTTGTCTGCCAGTGTCCAAACCTCCTGAAGGCAGCAGTATAACCAAATTGTCTTAAGAATAACTGAAGCATGTGTCCCTTAATGAATGAGAAATAAATGTATTTTCCAATATTATTTTCGGATGTAAGAACTTTCTAGAAAGTTATAACCACTGATTAGCCAATTATTGAAAGGTTATTAAACAAGCAAGTCCTGACTACTGAGGTCTAAATGGCTGAAAACTGTCATCAATAGGATAGGATACCCAATAATCCTATTTTTCCTTTGTATGAATGACAAACAAATTATTACAAGTGATATTCAAGTGTAGCATTGGGCAACACATATCCTCCAGTACACCTAAAACTTTATTATTTCTAACAGTAACTTAAAAATATAATTCTCAAAAATAGTGACTAGCTAAGAAATAAGTTATATTAAACTGAACCATGGTGCCGTCTTGTTCTTAGACCTGCCCTTCCAGCCTCTCTCCCTCTCTACTGCAGTGGTCTAAGGTTCCATAAATCATGACATTCTATACACTGTATATAGATGTGGACAAACTGAGGAACATTCCAGTGCTGAAGCTTAGGAGGAGAAATGCTGGAGGGAGTACTGTGACATCTGGCTGACTCGGAGCTTCGGTGACACTAACTTTGTTGTTTTTGAACCTAGACATAAAGGAGCAGTTAACCCTTGCAGTTTGGGGTTAGCCCCACTGCACAGGTTAATACATTTTTTCCTGGGAATTCTTTTTTAACTGATATGACAAAAAAATCTCATATTTTCACATCCTTGCAGTGGCTATACATATTTATTTTGACCTATTCTATTGTCTGTCACATAGATTTTCTAGCTGAAAACTGTTGTTTTGTTGTCTATGTGAATGATGGAAATTTTTTTATTTATTGAACCTAGGCAGAAACGAGCAGTTAACCCTTGCAGTGTGGGGCTAGCCCCACTGCAAGGGTTAATACATTTTTTTCTTGGAGTTCTTCTTTAGGGGTCTTTTCTATGACTGGCTCTTATTACAATAACAGGACACATTTTCAGTCAGAAGTCCAGCCAAAAATAACTAGAACTATGCAATTCAAATAAAAGAACAAAACCATCTTTTCTGAAATATTCACTTTCAGTGAAGAGATTTCCCCCACTTTCTTTCTGCCACTAGACTGATGGCCAGTATCATTTAACCCACTTTTGGACTCTGCTAGACCTGACTGGACCAGGGCCGTAGATAATTCATACACCCGCATGCAGACACCGTGGGACAGGCTGTGCCAGCAAGCTCAGAGGAGTCAGCGCTGGATCGGACACCCGCCGCAGCGCTGGAGGGACAGATGAAAACATCAGGAAAGAAGATCAGATTAAGAGACATCATTAAAGGTAAGTGCTGACATTAACATTAGGGGGGAGGAAAACATTTTTTTTACTTTAATGTCACTTTAACTTTATTGCTATCACACAGGTTAACAAGTTCCTGTGTGATAGCATTCGGAGGTGACAGGTTCTCTTTATGAGCCTGCCCTCCAGTAGAGACTTTGGACACTGGACTTAGGACGCACTGGACATAGGAACGCAACTGGCACTTGACATAGGAACGCAATTGACTCGGGATGCGCGATCCGGGAACGCGCATCCCGGGATCGTGCAGTCCTGCACAATGCAGGCCGCGATTGCTGTGAGGCCCCATTCATTTCAATGGGGTGACATCCGCGCGGCAATCGCAGAAAAAAGGTACACGACGCGCGGCTGTTTTAGCCGGGATCATGTTTGGAAGCACGGGCGGAATAGCGGCGGGAAACCGTGCAATCCGCCCGGCGCGACTGGGGTGCCTTTAGAAAATAATGGCACCCAGAGCGCGATCAGTGCACACCTAGGCGACACCTGACCGTGCGGAATCGTGCACGATTGCCGTGCGGTGATGTGTCCTCTAGGTGTGCACAGGCCCCTAAGAACGCACTAGATTCTGGACTTTGCAACACAAAGGCTAAAAACAGAAGTATATTCACTACTCACAGATAATACAAACACCCCCCCTCCTGCTACCTGATTGCCTGCTCTGTCTCCATCCTTCTGATGCTGGTAGGACACCCTGCCTCCTGCAGAGACCGCACTGAGGCATGTACAGATCATCCAGGGCCAGGCAGGAACAGGCAAAGGGATGCCGGGGATGCCCTATTTGATAAAACGTTGTAAAATACAGCTCTCCTCCAGCCGTCACCGATGTTTTATTAAAGAAGACATCCCCGCATCCCTTTAGAAGACCCTGCCTGTCTGTGGATATCCTTCAGACGGGCGCTCGGGAGCACATTCCCCCCTTCTGCCCCCTCTCACAACACCACTGCCAGGACCCTCTTGGGGGGGTTTGAACCCCCCTATCCCCCCCTTATCTACGCCCCTGGACTGGACCCTCTTAAGCTTTTGAATAGACAGTGAAAGAATCATCAGCACAGTGACAAGCTCATCTCTCTGTCACTTTTATTTGCCCTTCCTATCAGCATGCTCCTTGTCAACAGACGAACTGCTTAGTGCCTTGCACTGCTTCATTATCTCACACTTCAGCCCTGCTGTTCAGTGACTGCAAGAGGCTGATACTAGGTCAAATTCAGGTACTTACACTGGTTGCATTTAAAAATAAATGTAATGCTGTATAGATGATGATAGAGATGCATTCATTTGTATGTTTTATATCTGCCTAGAGTTCTGCTTTCAACATGCAAAAAAGAAGCCTTCACATTCATACACTATATTACCAAAAGTATTGGGACACCCCTCCAAATCATTGGATTCAGGTTTTCCGTTAAATTTCTTGCTACTAAATATTCCACGGTCAACTGTTAGTGGTATTATAACAAAGTGGAAGCAACTGGGAACAACAGCAACTCAGCCATGAAGTGGTAGGCCACGTAAAATGACAGAGCAGGGTCAGCGCATATTGAAGCGCACAGTGCGCAGAAGTCTCCAACTGTCTGCAGAGTCAATAGCTAAAGACCTCCAAACTTCGTGTGGCCTTCAGATTGGCACAACAACAGTGTGTAGAGAGCTTCATGGAATGGGTTTCCATGGCCGAGCAGCTGCATCCAAGCCTTACATCACTAAATGCAATGCAAAGCGTCGGATGCAGTGGTGTAAAGCATGCGGACACTGGACTCTAGAGAAGTGGAGACGTGTTCTCTGGAGTGATGAATCACGCTTCTCTGTCTGGCAATCTGATGGATGTGTCTGGATTTGGCAGTTGCCAGGAGAACAGTACTTGCCTGACTGCATTGTGCCAAGTGTAAAGTTTGGTGGAGGGGGGATTATGGTGTGGGGTTGTTTTTCAGGGGTTGGGCTTGGCCCCTTAGTTCCAGTTATGCGAACTTTTAAGGCATCAGCATACCAAGACATTTTGGACAATTTCATGCTCCCAACCTTGTGGGAACAGTTTGGGGATGGCCCCTTCCTGTTCCAACATGACTGCGCACCAGTGCACAAAGCAAGGTCCATAAAGACATGGATGAGCGAGTTTGGGGTGGAGGAACTTGACTGGTCTGCACCTAGTCCTGACCTTAACCTGATAGAACACCTTTGGGATGAATTAGAGCGGAGACTGCAAGCCAGGCCTTCTCGCCCAACATCAGTATCTGACCTCACAAATGCGCTTCTGGAAGAATGGTCAAACATTCCCATAGACACACTGCTAAACCTTGTGGAGAGCCTTCCCAGAAGAGTTGAAGCTGGTATAGTGGCAAAGGGTGGGCCAACTCAATATTTAACCCTACGGACTAAGACTGGGATGCCATTAAAGTTCATGTGCGTGTAAAGGCAGTTATACCAATACTCTTGGTAATATAGTGTATATATAATGATAATTATACCCAAGAAATTATAATTTGTAATAACTAAAAAAGTCCAACTTCCATTTTTCAAATAGTATTGAAATTGAGCTGTTCTATCATAAACTTTATACCTCTTGGTAAATTTACCATTAGGTTGTTTTGAATATATATAGTATTGCTTGGGTGGTGGATCATATAATTTGCAGACAGTATATTGCAAATTACACCAAGAAAAATCCCCTTAAATATAAGCTGTGGGGTGATATAATTTATTGTACCTTCCAAAATATAATCACACATGTTATGAATGGACTGGTATACTCTGTTTAGACCAACTGTTTACAGCTGTATTGCCAACATTCCCTGTTGCTCCATAAATAATTCTTGAGTATTGTGCGTTCTGCCACCATGGCTATTCCAGTTAAGCTGTTAATAAGGCCAAGTACATTTAACTGCTCTGTTTCTGCATTGGGTACAAGCAAATAAGTTTAATCTGTAACAAGTGCTTATAGGTTAATTAACAAGAAGGAGCTTCTTTGTGTTGAAACAAGACTCCCCAATGCTGTTCATGCAGGTGCTGTTAAGGTCCAATAGAGCTCTGCTGTATAATTATCAAATACCTTTGTGTTCTCAATCTGTTAACAAAGCACTGCCTGCAATTTGCCTAAACCTATAAACCATCATCTGTGATCCAAAGCAGCAATTAAGTGACAAGCCCCTTCTCAGTGGAGACTTGGCAACACATAAGAGACAGGATGTGCATTTTAGGAGCCAGATGGATAATTTAAAAAGTCAATTTTGACAGCCCCTTTTCAATAATACTTCAACAAAATGAGTATACATTAATTACATTAATATCCAGTGAGAACTCATATTCCCAGATCGACAGACACGGGCTCAACAAAAACCTGAGTTGCTTGGAATGAAAGGTTAAAGTCTCATTAAAATGAGAATGTCCATCTTTTCCTTTAATTGTCTTCTTTCAGCATCCCTCGGGGGATAACATGATTTGTAGTAAAATGGCATTTGTCCTATGGTTTGCACTGCAAATAGTCTAATTAAACAGAATATTATTCTTCTATAAAGATTACTTTTTATGTTTTATTCATATTGTCCCAAAATTATGTGATAAGATTTTCCCTAACTTCCAAATATACATCATGCATTTATCATAATATTTTTTGAAAATTAGGTTTTATCAGGTTATTTTTTCATAGTTCACAAAACTATAAAAAGAAAGTGTGAGTTGATCACTCACCATGCAATTTAACTCAGTAGTGACTTGATCACTCACAGTTAAAAAGGTTAAAGACTTTAATAAGAAAATTAGGTGTGAATGTTTCTGATTAATGAAATGCAATTCCGTGTAAAGGTTTATGGTATATTAGTTGACTAATATCTAAATTCATTGGGGGGAATTTATCAAAGCAATTGTGACGGTTTTAGCCTCTTAGATCTTTTTTTATGTGCACATTTTTTTTGCTGCTCCTTTTAACATGTGCACCTGTTTTGACCAGAGCTTGCAGTATTTTCCTGATTGCACCTGTTTTGCGATAGTTCACAACCATTTATATCTGCACTTGTACTGCAGCCGTCAGAAACTGGAGCATCACCTAACACAATGTTCTATTTAGGAAGTCCCCATGACCACTTCTTCAAGAAGCAACAGTTAGCTTCTTGCCTGGAGTTACAAATCTTCTTTCCTGGTGTTTATTTAATCTCAATTATGAACAACATTACACTAGCAACGTAAATCTGGTGCAAATATATCCCATGCAACCTTTTTAAAGTTCAAACACTCACAATTGCCATGATAAACTTCCCCCATTGTGTATTCACCAACAAATACCTGGCTTATTCTTGTCCAAACCATTTTACAATGCAACAGATGCAATATTTTACAGCACACCAATGCATAATATATATTCATATTGATGTAATTAAGAACAAAGTGTAAACTCTATTGATGTGTACCAATAAATAAGGATAACATTATATCTGTCTATTTAGTTTAAATTGCTCAAAGAACGACTCTATATAGTCATTGAAATGTGTGCCAACTTAATTACATGTTCATGGGCCATGATGTTGTGGGGATGTTATTAATTAGATATCCCCTCAAAGTCTGCCTGTCTACCTAACAGGCAAGTCAAAACAGGGTGTATGTTTCATAAGTTACCTTACATAAATATCTGGCAAATTTAGCTGGGGTTAAAGCAACTCTGTCACTATTAAAAAAGCTAAACAAAAAACAAGACTATCCTAAAAAGAAAAGAATCTTGGGCACTGGCCACACTTCTGAGTGTGTTGGATGCCTGGTCCCCCTCTGCCATCTGTGGTTTCTTCTGAAAGCCCCCATGTCACCACTGTGTTCTGTAGTAGCAGGGGATGCATGCATCTGATACTCCTGGAAATATCAGATGCAAAAGATTTTTCAGCATGTTTATCTCTTAAAGACAGTACAGGCTGGTAATATTATTTTCCTTTGAAGACTGGCCCTGTTTTTTAGATAGCAAGAGAGTTGCATTAAGATGAACTTGCAGTTTGTCAGTGCAGAAGACTTTAAACATTTGTCTGAACTCCCACCACTACTTCTCTATCATTTTTAATGTTGTGGTCCTTTGGCAAGAAACCCTTATATTCTTTGCTAACATTTGGCCATTTACTTTTGTAACATGTGATAGAGCTATGTACAGTACCAAAGAATTTTGAAAAATATGTCTAGTAATCAAATACCATGCTTACATACAAGTCTTGAATCATGGCAGATTTGCAATAGGATCACACTCCAATAAAGCTCAAGGTCATCAACTGTAGAAGTAAAAATCAACGTAGGGCTAAAAAGTCAGGCAAAGCTAATAAGGAGCTCCTGGAGTCTCAGCCAACTCTCTGATAACTAGAACTGATTTGACCCTTTTCTTTGTATTTTAATGGGTGATTGTATACCTTTGCTACTTTTCACTGGATTTATGTTTTTTTCTTTCATGAATTATTTAAATGCTGCAATTTCCAATCTACAATTACTTTTCAAAGAAGCTGAGATGGGGGGAAATAATCACAATTTAAACTACTAAAAACTGCATGACACCAGCAGAAAGCAACACTTTGGACCTGTAGTTATTTTTTTCAAATGCTTCCTTCTGTGAATAGCTCATTATTTCTTCCTTTTCTGTCCTATTAATTTGTTCAGCATATACAATGGCAACGTGAATTTAATTACAATCAAATAGAGGCAGAAAATTCTCTTTTATACAATAAGTTGTTTTTGTTCCTTGTATGGAGTGTAACATATTTACATCTAATTATGCAATAAATAATGTGTCATGAAGAAGCAAACATCAAATTTGCAACAGTCGGAGCAGGTGGTTCGGATCAATGTCAGAGATATAGTGAGGTCAGTAACAGATTGACAAACAAGGACACTGCAGCCTTTAATGGCAGAAACTAGGGTCTATCATGGGAAAATAGATATTGGCATCAACCACTAGTCTAGTGACGTTAAATGAGTACTGGATGCTGGGATAAATGGTTAGAAATAACAGAAACATAAAACTTGAGTCAAATATTTTGGATTTTTCATTAGTTGATTTCATATTGGGAGCAGTGATCAGTATCCATATTTAGCAGGGATACTGTACATCTTGTACCTTATCACTAACCAGTTTGCGCCACGGTAAGCAGAAAGCTATCAGTGGAGGATCATTTCTTGTGAAAACATTTCTATTTTTTGACTGAATCACTTAAAGAAAAATAGTTGCGGTAGATATGTTTTAATGAGTAAAATGTAGGAAATAATAAAAATCTGTATAAATGATACTGTTTGGAGTGACACTAAAAGCAGGAAATAAAGCTTAAAATTGCATTCAAGTACCTTAACTATTAACAAAAATGTAGCATATTTGTGTATCACTCAGCTGTAGATCCTCAAATCATCTCTGAATTGGTGCTGACACTGTCCTTCCTTCTGGAGGGTGGCTATTTTGTTCCCCATGGTCCCTGTGTGTGTGATAATTTTTGATGTTTAAAGTGACACTAAACTCAGGAGTTACATTTTTATAATACATTTAAAGTACCTTAACTATTAACAATACTGTACCTTATTTGTGTATCACTCAGCTGTAGATCCTAAAATCACCTCTGAAATCAAGCTGACACTGTCCTTCCTTCTGGAGGGTGGCTACTTTGTTCCCCATGGTCGCTGTGTGTGTTGTAAACCAGCCCCCACTCCAAGCTCGCTAATTTGTATTGAGATTGTAGTCCATCACAGGAGTGAGCTTGGAGTGGGGGCTACTTTACAACACACACAGGGACCATGGGGAACAAAGTAGCCACCCTCCAGAAGGAAGGACAGTGTCAGCTTGATTTCAGAGGTGATTTTAGGATCTACAGCTGAGTGATACACAAATAAGGTCCAGTATTGTTAATAGTTAAGGTACTTAAATGTATTTAAAAAAATTAACTCCTGAGTTTAGTGTCTCTTTAAACATCAAAAATGATCAAACAGAATCAGACCAGAAAACATGCAACAATACTACATGTATTTTGAGTGATCAAATCATTATGTGGGCATTTGAAGAAAACATATTATACTTCCCACCCAAAACATTCCATATTTTAGAAACGATATTTGCTTTATACTTGCTACATACGGTGATGTATTGGTTTGGATAAATTCTGACACCTCTAATTGTGCCTTATGTACATACATTAGTTATTCTTGTTGCTATGAATACTGTTGTTTCAAAATGTTAATAACTGTGAAAAACATAGTCTAGAATTACTTATAATCCAGAAGTCAGTACAATATTTTCAGTCGGTGGAATTGTAAATGTTTCCTCATGTGAAATTCATTCATCACTAGAAAGGACGGAAACACGAAAGTGAAAGTGAAGAAGAAAGCATACATTGACAAATACAATGAAATGGGTTGCTGGTTTCTCACTACTCCTATATATCCTATAACCATCCAAGAATCCTTAATATTTGATTATCTGACAACTTCTCTGGTCTTGTGTGTGTCTGATTATCAGACATTTACTGCAAAAGTGGATAATGTGGCAGTATTTTCCTGAGCTCTTCTCTTTTCCATTTTGTAAGTCAGTATTAGGAGACTGGATTGTGTGTGATTTAGATGTGACAGTGTAGTGATGAGAAACTCGCAATGTTCATCATTTATCGCACTCCTTGTTTCCTCCCTGTAACTATTCTCCTTTACCTTCAACTACTTACAAAATCAGTATGGGAGATGCCTATTTCAAACAATGTAAGCCTTTAGCACTTTTACGATAGCTTACATGAATAAATGGATGGCGCTTGTGTTTGGGCATATGTGGGGCTTCTACACTTTGTAATAGCATTCAAACATTCGTAATTTGTAGTAAAAGAGAAACAGCAGACACATTTACCTATTTTACCATATTGTATCTCAGCATATTCTCAAATGCAAAATTAGAGGGACGATTTACCTGGTTATCTTTTGTGAATACAAACTCCAAATGTTTTTTCTAATTGTTCATACAATACTATAAACAAAGGATTTTTAAAAATAATTTGTTTATGTTTTAAAAATTGTGTTGTATAGCCGTGTGTTATAGTATTATTATTATTATTGTTATTATTATCATTATTGCAGTTATTTTGTTTGATCCTGTAAATCCAATAGTAATAGCAAAAATACAGGAAATTCACTTATCACCAATATACAAATTTTAAATGTGAAATTCAGTGTGTTCACAGGTCTGTTCAGTAAAATGAACAATTATTAATAATTGATCACCCTAATCTGCTTATGTGCATAAACCTCCTGAGCCATGAAATGGACATTTACATTTGGTTCTATTAAAAAAAAATGTTTTCAGCACTTAATGCAACCTTAGTCATATAACAATAGAAATATTAATTGTATCAGCAGAACCAAACAAAAGTCTTGCTTGAAGGGTTGTCTGTGTGTTTCTGTGTGTATTATTGTATATAAATCAATGGTGTTTGGCAAATAAATAAATATTTATGTTCTCTGACCAGTACATTAAATGTGCATTTCTCCTGTTTAAGTGGGCATGGGAAAGAAATATAAACCAAATACTGAAGATAAGACCCTTCAGCAGTTTTAGTAGAAGAAATTCCTTTCCTATTACTCAAGATCAGAGGCTTCAATGTCAAGTTAAAAATTTCTAGTAGTGGTGATGGCACAGTGGAGAAATGAATTCTTATCTCTACACAGTCCCTCAGGAAAATAATGCATGGCACAAGTAACAAGTCTGTTATTTCCTTTCCAGTTTACATAGAAAAATGTGATGTCTTTAGTCTTCCAGCTATTTAGCTTTGGGTTTGTACACGGCTGCCCTGCTTTCCTCAGTGCAGCCAGAAGATGGCATGCTCTCTACATTGATTGAGGTCTGTCATGCAGTATTTAATGTTTACATTTTTTTTGCACTAAAGTATAAAATAGCAAAACTACATTTTCCAGAAAGACAAGGTGCTCCTGAAAAATAATTTTTTCCAGGGAATAATAGACAAAACATGCAACATTGATTGAAGGACCAGCTAACTTAAAACAAAAATGCTACTATAAAGGACTTTTCTAAAATATTAATGTAGGTACGTATGTACGCACAACCATCCTGGCACAGAAAAACAGACATTTGACATTTATATAATGGGATATTTGACATTTATTGTTTTATGTTAGCTGCAATTTAAGATAAAGGAGGCATGAAAGTTTTGTTAAATAACAGGACAGGAAGTTTGCTGTGTATTGGAAAGCATGTTTTTATTATTACATTAATTTTAAATATCGTTATAGTTAAAGTCTGAGAAAATTATATACTTTGTTTATTTTTTTTTGTTTCAAGAATTTTATTAAAGTTTTTAAGGTGATCACATCACAAGCTTTAGAAATATATAAGTGACATGAAGACGAATGTTATTATTATTATAATACAGGATTTATATAGTGCCAACAGTTTGTGCAGCGCTTTACAATGTAAGAAATAGTACAAACATCATTACAAAATGAGACTAGGAAATATGACATAGAAGAAAAGGGACTGAGCATGTAAAACTTGACATCTCATAAAGATGACCACCCATAAGATACCAACTAATAAAGAAAGGTAGGAGAATTGGAAAAGGATGAATTGGAGGTAGAAATAATAGACAGAAAGAAGAAGAGAAAAGAAAGAAAGGAAAGAGAAAGACGACACACTTCTGGTCACCATACGCGGCGACTAAAAAACAATAAATGACAAAGACTTCTAGAGGCTTAGTAAATGTCTGTCAAAGGTACTTTGTAAACTTTGATCATCATTCTTTTTAAGTAAAACTACCTATAACTTAAACTTAAATGAAATCTAAACTCAATCACTAAAATCACATATGGGCTTTAACAAGTTAATGCATTCTTAAAAGTTTTTTTCAGTCCTTTAAATCTGCAGTTTAAATTAAAATAATACTGGTTGATCCTGCCATGAAGGCTTGCTCAGGCACTTTCTGTTATTGGGTGACAACTGACTCCCAACTGTGGTCCTTCATTGTCACCCTATCACATGCTCCCTTGACTGAGACTACAATCCATCATGCCAGCTTACATTGCTCATGCTCATGGTCCATTGTTGTCACTATCAGGAAGCTTGTCTAGAACTGTAATGCACAACTGATGCTAGAGTCAGTGCATGTAAAATAGGAAGTAACTGAGAAAGGCTGAAGAAGATCAGCAGCACAGAAAAAGGATGAAAATAAGATCAATACAATCTTTTTTTTTGAAATGCCAGTTGTTTAGGATACACGTTGCTTTAGAAAACGAATGGATATGGAGGACCAGAGCTACGAGACAAGGCTACTAAATTTAAACATGTTCACATTGGAGGTGAGGAGATTAAGGGGGGATATGATCTCCATGTCCAAAATGTTCAATGGTGGTAGCAACATTAGCGATAAACTGTTTAAAATGAACTCCATTACAAAAACTAGAGGCCACCACCTAAAATTGGTGGAAAAAAAATTCCAGCACAAGGGGCGAAGGGGGTTCTTCACAGTAAGATCAGTTAGGGTCTGGAACTCACTGCCACAGGCGGTGATTTCAGCAAATAATGTGGAATTGTTCAAGAAACTTTTGGACGATTTCTTAAGGGACCGCAATATACAGGGGTACAGGTACTCCTAGAATGAGATCCTAATAGGTTGGACTTGATGGACTAATGTCTTTATTCAACCTCAAATACTATGAAATATTAGGGTTTACACCTACTTTAAGTGGTCTTTTTTATAAACGGTTAGTTACTATATTTAGTCTAAGTTTCTGGACAAGATATTCAGAAATATTAGCAGTAAGGTACTTTACTGCAATGAGTGACTTCGTATACTTTAAACTTAAAGAAAAGGCTACTAACCAGATTTTAGTAGGAATGAGGTGATTCATTTAATTATCTATTAGCTAATGTTCACAGATGTTCACAGATCCCCTGGTTAAAGTACAATCACCACATATTTGTCCAAAAAGGTAAAAACAACACACAGTTATAAAAGGTCATTTTTCCCCTACGTTTATACATATTTAAACTAATTTTGAATATCTATATATTCTTTGTTTTACAAATGAACATTTTATATATGACAAATGGTTACTGAGTCATTATGGGGTCTATTCACGAAGCTGCCGAAGGATCTAGCCGTAGCTTCGGCCCCCGGACCCCTTCTGTTCAGTAGAACCGAAGGGGTGCTGTACGTGCTATTTACTATAGCCCGTACAGCTCCCGAACTTAGCCGAGCGGCTCAGTCGAGCCGAAGGCATATGCCTCAGCTTGGCCGCGCCGAGCTGAAAGCCAAAGCTGGCCGAGCGGCCTGCCATTGGCCGGACTACAGCATGCTTCTGACAACTGGGTGGAGCCAGCTGGCTCTGGTCACTTGCAGAGAGATCAGCGTCTCTGGTTACCTGCTAACTCTCCCGCTCCCAGGAGAGAAACACTGCTTTTTCTTTTTTTTTCTTTATTCTGACATGGAGCCGTGTCAGAATATAAAAAAAAATGTTTTACCTATAGGAATGCATTGCTAGATTCCTATTGGCTATTTCAATTTGCAATAGCCAATAGTAAACTAGCATTGCACCCGCCCTCTACTGCCGTTCTCCATCAGGTCCATCAGCAGAGGGCGGGTGCAATGCTAGTTTACTATTGGCTATTGCAAATTGAAATAGCCAATAGGAATCTAGCAATGCATTCCTATGGGCACATTTTTTATTTTTCTTCCTATTCTGACACGGCTCCATGTCAGAATAAAGAAAAAAAAGAGAAAGCAGTGTTTCTCTCCTGGGCAGCCGGGAGCGGGAGACTCCCGGAGCGCCTGGGAGAGTTTTTTTTCTTTTTTTTTGAAGGCAGCAGAACCGCCAGACAATAGAAAACTGTTGGGCGGAGCTAGTTGTCATTGCTAGCTCCGCACAATCATTTTCTATTTATTTTTTTGTACTTTTTAAACTATTTTTCTGTTCTGCTCGGTCCCTCTGGCTATTCACTCACTGCTGTTCGGCATCTATAAGAATAGACCCAACAGCAGCGAGTAGCCTGCCGGAGGTTCGGCTTAGCCGATCCAGATGTTGGATCGGCTGAGTCGAACTCCTCCTGCACTTTGGGTCGGCCGAACATGCGTGAAGCCACCCGATGTATGGCTGATTTCAGCTGATATACGGCTGAAATCAGCCATACCAGCCTGAAGTGAATAGCCGAACAGCGTTCGGCTCACTTCACTTCAGGTCGGTCTTTCACTCGGCTGCCTACGGCAGCTTAGTGAATAGACCCCTTAGTTTAGACTAATGGTGCTTGCCACAACTAAGTCAATAACTGGTTCAGACATTTAATTCTCCAAAAATAAGAATCATTCAATTCTTTATGATTGCTTATTTATAGGTTGATATTTTAAAATAATCTAACACTCTTCCGAAACATAGGCAATAAATGCCCACCTTGTGTTAACTAAAAGCAAGAATTATTGTTTGTGGGAAGATTGCACACAGGATAACATTTCCACATCAAGCTGTAGAGAACATCTCCTTTTATGAGAAATCCATAGCATACAGCTGCTCTTGGAAGATGTTGATCTATATCATTTTGCAGAGTAATTTCCAGTTTTGACTTTTCCATTTCTAAAACTCAGAATGGGGTGCAAATATGACATTTACTTTTCCAAATGTCTAAAATACATTCCATACATCCTTTTCAAAAGTAACAAATCTATTCCAGTAAGCCCATTATAAAATATAGATTTCTTCAAATGAGTAGTCCAAATCAAAGTTTTCCACACGCAAACTCTGACATTGTCCTGGTGGATAACAACATAAACACGTATTCTGTAATGCCTTTTCAGCACTAGCTTACCTCAGTACTAATAGGTCCTGATAGCCTTGGAACTCCATAAATATTACTATGACATCATTGCATGTGATGTAATTGAGCAGTTTTCAGTGCAGTATTTCTATTATACATTTAATGAAACCTAAAAACTGGTTGGTTGTTACAACTGCATCACAGTAGTTTTGCAGGAAAAATAAAATAAATATTCAGTATAAATATTTAATATTAAGGATTTCCAGCCAGCCGGTAGGGCTCAAGGCATATTTTTACATGTTAACCAGGCTAAGGGAAAAGTCACACTTCTGCCACATCTCCTCACATGGAGTTTGCAATGTCAGGTCCAAGCACATTGCCCTCCAGATCCTGCTTATTTTCTTCTGATGGGTTCACCACTCTGGGGGCTGAATCATATGAATAAGCGCTAGCTGAGGTGAAATGCGTTAGAAGGGAGGAGCAAGGTTTGGCAGAAGGAAACCTGGGGAAGGATGGGCCCCTGATTAGTCTTCACTCGCAGTCACTGAAGGTAAACCAGAAGGCCACTCGGAGCAGTTTGTTGCATCAGTATTCATTTTATCTGCTTGCTCAGCAGAGCTAAATAGATTACTAAAAAGGTGTGCTTTCCAATTAGGGGAAAATAAGAAGCTTGCTTTACCTCTTCTTTCCATCCCCAAAAGTATGCATTTCTAGTATAAATATAAAGCTACAATGTGTTTTTATATTTGCACGAGTAGTGAGAGATTAGAACCCCCTTTGCTTTGTTATTGCTGTCCGTATCTCCACTAGGAATATTTACTCTCTTTGTCTGTCCTGGTGCCCACTGTCACTGCAACTGACAATCCAAAAATATGTGTTGTCACCAGAACAGAAAAAAGGGAATATTTTTCTAGGGGAACACCTATTTTAGTGACAACTAAGAACGGATTTACCTCCATGTGGAGAGATTTAATTTTACTTTCTGATGCATCTAAAGGACAGTAAATGAAGAGATATCTCCCTAAAGAGACACAAAAGGCCAAAAGAACTTACTGGGATTTTGACCATTTCCTACTCAATTAAAACATTTGGCTTTACATATACCTAAGGCAGAGAAATAGCAAGTACTTCCAGATATTTAGGAGCATGTGACTGGGCAAATCAGAACTGTCAAACAGGGAGTCCATAGCCCTGGGTAGGGTACAGTTTGGGAGACTTTACTTTATTCTCAAAAACACAGCTGAATCAAACAAAGGTATAACATCTGGTTCAGTACAGCTCCAAACAGAGTTTCAGTTATAGAGAGGCAGTATAAATGGAACTGCTACTGCTGTGCCCTATCCTTAGAAAAGCACAGTGGCCAGCAAATCCAATGTCTTGAAAGCATTCTGAATTAAATGTAACTTTAAAGTAAGTAGTGTTATCCCAGGTGGGCTGCCCTTTAGTATAATGTCATTAAGGTACATATTCCTATAAATGCTTTTTTTTTTAAAGAAGAAACACTAGCTGCTTTTACTTTAGTACCATCATAGTTAGGTGCTCAATTTTTACTTCACTGGACAAGACTTACATACAGAGGCTTGTACTGCTAACCAAATCCGTCTATGTATCACTTTTAGGTCTCAATGTGGACCAGTTGAGTTTGAACTCAACTACATGAAGGTCTTAAGAACCCAGTTACAGCTGTGTCAACATGAACCATTATGGTTACTCTACAGCAGGGGTGGCAAACTCAAATTCATCGGGGGCCGCATCAGCAGTATGGTTACCCTCAAAGGGCCGGTTGTATAGGACTATGCATCTACTCTTTATTATCATAAATAGTTGCCTCTGCATTCAGTTGCTACTGGTTTTAATAATAATTTAAGTAATAACTAGCCTTGAAAACATCCACAAGAAACTTTATTGGAGACTGCTCAGACTGCAGCAGAAATCCCTAATCTGGCGTTTTCAAGTGACAGCTGTCACCTAGTCAAGTTAATGATCAGGTGACAGCAGCTCCATGTAAACGCATGCACACCGCATGTAATGATACGTGATATGATTACATGCGTCCAGGGAGAGTGGTTGATTCCTAAATTGCCGGCTCTGCTCGCTACCACACTGTAGACACTGCTCTGCACAGAGTCGGCATAGCGGACCGGCTCTGGCTGCTGTGCGGGCCAGATTACAAGGTCCAGCGGTCCGGATTCAGCCCGTGGGCCTTGTGTTTGCCACCCCTGCTCTACAGCTATAACTGTAAAAGCTCCAGTTCAACCAAAAAGCATGGCATTGTGGAAAGGTTAACTAGACTATTGTCTAGGAAGTCAGCATGCTAAAAGGAGCTGAGTTACTAATAATATGTATTTCTTATATAACCCTCTTTTTAAAACCAGGTTTCTTTGAGCTATGTGACCAAACTCCATAGTCATAAAAAGTACAGTAGATATGGCCTATGTAGCACATATCTGGAGTCTGTCTTAATTAATTTACCATTTCTATTACAGTTACTACTTTTTTGTCCTCTAGGTCTTTCAGGTAGCACATTGGCATAGTGGTTAGCACTTCTGCCTAGCAGCACTGAGGGTCCCTGGCTCAAATCCTGGTCAGGACACTATCTGCAAGGAGTTTGCATGTTCTCCCTGTGCTTGCGTGGGTTTCTTCTAGGTATTCTGGTTTCCTCCAATAGTACAAAAACATGCTGGTAGGTTTATTGGACCCTGTCTAAATTGGCCCTGTGTCTATGCATGTGAGATAGGGACCTTGGATTGTAAGCTCCTTGAGGGCAGGGACTGATGTGAATGTGCAACTATGTAAAGTGCTGCGTAAATTGTCTTTGCTATATAAATACCTGAAATTTAAAAAAAATACATTGATCAGAGTATCTACAATTGGAAAAATGTCTATAATTCACTATAGCAGCCAGTATGTTTCATCTTATGAATGTCAAGTTTGTAACAAATTGGCTACCTGGATTACTGAATAAAGTAAGCACAATGGCTAGATAGCACAAAAAAATGTTTTTTTTTTAATTAAATGTACTCTTTCTGGTTTGTATTCTTGCTATATATTAACTGTTTCAATTCCACATCGCTCATTGCACAGATTGGTCACTTTCATAGTTTTTCTAATTATATATTGTAATAAAAGAGAAAAAAATGAGTCATAAATATCAAGGCCCCCCATTGTGAAATCATAAATACCCATTTTACCTATATTTCACATCGATGTTAAATTATGCCTGCATTTTTATTGTGGCACAAATCAATAAGACAATGACTTCAGACTTCTTATTGTTATATCGTCTTTGTGCTAAGGTTAAAGCAGTAATGCAAAGGGTAAACTTCAAAGTCTTAAAGAGAGGCTTGAATTAAGTAGTAGGTCGTATACATCTTCATGGAATGCACTGTATAGTAGTCTGTTATCTAAATGCCAAAACCACTCTCAAAATGTCACCATGGAAAATACAAAGAAAAGACTGCGAACGATTCTGCGTTTCAGGACAGCCTCGTGTCATGTAGATGGTAAATTATCTCTATTTACATACTCCCAAAGTCTCTAAAATAAAAGATATGTCAAAATATTATATAAAACCATCTTTTACTAGTGTAATTATAACAAAAAACTAAAATGTAACAAGGATAGCATATAGGATTCTTATTTCAAATTGACAAGAGATATTTTAGAAGCGTGGTGTTAATGTAACTATTTTGAAACAATAAAACATTATTCGAAAGAAAAATTACAAATAAATTATTACAAAAAAATTAACAACTTTTAACAACTGTTAAAGTTAATGTTGTTATACTGTCTAGGCAGAAGAAATACATTCCTGGCTTTCCTCAGAAAATGCTTGTTGCTTGGCTGTGTCTGGCATTATTCATTTTGAGACACAAACTTGGAATTGTTGACAGTGCTTGCTGCACACCATACAGTTTTGACACCAATGTATGTTGTAGATAAGATACTGATGGAGCTGTGCAGAAGCTCAAAGCTGTGAAGATTTGTCACCAGCACACCGAAAAACATTGTTTATTGCAAATAACATCACATAGGTCTAAATTGCCAATGTTTGGGGGCCGTCTGTGTCGCCTTGAGGAAGTGAACCTTCTCTACCCCGAAACGTTGGCAATTTTGACCTATGCAATGTTATTTACAATAAACAATGGGGGGAATTTATCAAAACTGGAGCAGTTGCCGATGGCAACCAATAGCTCCTCTTTTCAGTTTGCTCAGGTAAGATTTGAAAATGAGACAGAGAAGCTGATTGGTTGCAGTGCAAATCTGCTTCAGTTTTGATAAATTCCCCCCAATATTTTCTTAGCATTTTGGAGTGCTGGTGACGTATCGTCACACAAACTTGGAAAACACACGCAATCAACGAGTGTCAGAGAAGTATCACAATTCCTTTTCTCCATACTTTTTTTCAGGTCAGTGACTCAGGGAAGCATTAAAGTGTCCGCATCAGCATGACAACCAGGAAACTATTATTTTTCTAAAACGAAGAGCTCAGCAAAAGCAGCCTACACAGTTCTCTCTTGTCAGGTATTCTTCAAAGGTAAATTCCAGACAAACAGCTACATACATAGATTTTTTGTACCTGTCAAAGGGTTTGTAATTTTTTAAAGTTCTGAGATTTACACAGCTCTGCTACACAGTTCAGCCCTGTCTGGTTGGGCATGAGAACTGATTCTTCTCTGCTGCAGTTAGTTAACACTAACAGGTATATTCCCTCCTCCAGCCTGTAACTGGGCAGGTGAAAGTAGAAGCAGCAGACTGATGAGCTCTTCTCTCTGTTACTCTACTCTGCTCTCTTATTTTATCAGAATGCATTCATGTGTGTCTTTATATCTACCTGGAGTTCAGCTTTAAAATTTCCTACAGATGGTGCATGTGAATGTAGTTTAGCCCCTTACCCACTGGGTACCTGGATTGCTGTACTTTATATCTCATTAGCTTTAATAACTTTCCATACAGCCTCCCCCTTTCTTTATGTTTCTCAATTCTTGATTTTGCTGTATCCTGGACCCACCCACTATTTACATTTTACTGTTTACCATGGGAGGACTGTTCAAATGTGGAGCCCCTAAATCAATGGAATAGCTGAGACCAAGATAAACTCTTTTTTGGTTCAGATGGTGTCAAGCTTGTGTGGCGGCAACCAGGTCAGGAGTACAAAGACAAGTGTGTCTTGCCTACAGTCAAGCATGGTGGTGGGAGTGTCATGGTCTGGGGATGCATGGGTGCTGCTGGCACTGGGGAGCTACAGTTCATTTAGGGAACCATGAATGCCAACATGTACTGTGACATACTGAAGCAGAGCATGATCCCCTCCCTTCGGAGACTGGGCCGCAGGGCAGTATTCCAATATGATAACAACCCCAAACACACTCCTTACTAAAGAAGCCGAGGGTAAAGGTGATGGACTGGCCAAGCATGTCTCCAGACCTAAACCCTATCGAGCATCTGTGGGGCATCCTCAAACGGAAGGTGGAGGAGCTCAAGTTCCCTAACATCCACCAGCTCTGTGATGTCGTCATGGAGGAGTGGAAGAGGACTACAGTGGCAACCTGTGAAGCTCTGCTGAACTCCATGCCCAAGAGGGTTATGGCAGTGCTGGAAAATAATGGTGGCCACACAAAATATTGACACTTTGGGCCCAATTTGGACATTTTCACTTAGGCGTGTACTCACTTTTGATGCCAGTGATTTAGACATTAAGGGCTGTGTGTTTAGTTATTTTGAGCAAATGTACACTGATATACAAGCTGTACACTCACTACCTTACATTGTAGCAAAGTGTAATTTCTTCAGTGTTGTCACATGAAATGATATAATAAAATATTTACAAAAATGTGAGGGGTGTACTCACTTCTGTGAGATACTGTATATATGTATATATTAAAATATGTTAATTTTTAACCCCTTAGTTTACCTTAACCAGCCCTAATGATCTTGTCTACCCCCTAAGTTACTGTTTGTTTGCTTATTATTTTATTTTTGTACCATTCGCATTTAAACTTGTTTTTCCATTCACTTTGTTCATTTTGTGTTTTTTTATCTTATTATTGTTTATTTTTTATAATTATTTTCTTATATTTTAATAATTTGTTTCTTTTTTTACTTTTTAATTACCTTTTTATTTAATTATTTCATTTTTATTTTTTTTAATGTTTTAATCAATTTAATTTTTTTTCCCACCTAACTTTATTGCTATCACACAGGAGAAAACAATTCCCTGTGTGAACCTGTTGTAAGTTTCTTCTTTCTTTTTCTTATTCTAAATGTGCTAGCTGCCTGGTTGTCAAGCTGGCATTAGCAGTTTATTAGTCACCGGTCTGGACCTAGTATGCAGTAAATGAGGTCAGAGTTAATTCCTGCCAAGCTGCTATATGTAAAGCTGAAAAGAAATTATACATATACTGCACATAAACTGTCTTGCCTACAAAAAGATTTGTAATTCTTTTTGGCCAGTCATGTAATCCACGCACCCCATCAAACACTAAAGTCAAGTCCTCAACTAGTTACGTGAACTGTATAGCTTGTTGTAGGATTCGCCCTGGCCGGTTGATTGCACAATAAAAAAGCAGAAGCACACTGATGAGTCATCATGCAACTCTGTTCTCTCTTCCTGTCAAGAGGATCCCAGTGATAGATTGATAGCACTGGCTAATGCAATAGAGCCCCAGTGGCTCATACTATCTGTCCCACTTTTCCCAGTATGAATCCTGCTGTACAGATGGTTACAGGAAATCAATATAAAAATAAATCAATGTACCAACACTATTTGAATTTACATGTGATAATTTTTATATACATTATTACATAATGGTATTCATTGATTTTATACTTGCCTAGAGTTCATACTTCAAGGATCCGCATGACAGCCAGGCACCAAGCATTTGCAAGAGCAGGTCAGCAATGCAAGCCAATGTATTTTTCTTATGGTAGGTTTTCTTTTCTATGACAAGTAAACACACACTTTCTGAGTCTGTAATCCATTAACTAAGTGGTTTGTACAGAACATTCCACATAAAACGAATTTCTTGCTCATATGATCCACTCATTATTTTCCCATAAGCTCACACAGAGGTGAATCAAACTTTGAGGCATTCTCATCACTGTTGTAGGTTTACTACAGGCAGCTTTCCATCTTTGGTGAGGATAGTTTTTTTCCTCAATAAATAGAGAAGATGATGACAAAAAACTCCTTTTTACTACTGATCACCAGGTGGTTTGAGGGGTTCAAATGGAGGACTTTCCTTATAACCTCAACAATAGTGGACCATTACTTTAAAGATAAAATATATTAATGTTGGTCAAACACTGGTCACTATGTGGCTATACAAGCCAATCAAGCAGACAGAGAGAGGTACTCGGACAAAAACAGTCAGCAGGCTGCAGCTGGTAAAGTGGAATACAGAATGTAAAAAACCCTATTTTCATGTATTGTTATAACTGAAATAGTATAAGGAGTCTGAAGGATCTAGCCATAGCTTCGGCTGATCCTTCGGCTAGCTTCGGCCCAAGGACCCCTTCGGTTCAGTAGAACCGAAGGGCTGCTGTACGGGCTATTCACTATAGCCGTGGTAAAAGCCGAAGCTGGCTGAATGGCCGGCTATTGGCCGGCCGACAGCCTGCTTCTGACAGCTGGGCGGAGCCAGCCGTCATCTCACAGCTGACTCCGGCCACTTGCAGAGAGATCAGCGTCCCTGGTTACCAGCTAACCAGGGACGCTGTCATTACAAGCTGAGAGCGGCCTCTCCGTGTTCTCAGTGTGTAATGACAGAGGCGTTCCTGGTTACCTGGTTTCTCTCATTAACATTTGAATGCAGAAGCCAGGGTTTATATTATTATTATACAGGATTTATATAGCGCCAACAGTTTGCGCAGCGCTTTACAATATAAGGAAGACATTGCAATCACAATACAATTCAAGACAAGATGGTAAAGAGGGCCCTGCCCCTGAGGGCTTACAATCTAAAAGGGTTGCAATCATTAACCCCCTCACCTCTCACAGCCCCTGCTAACATTTCAAAGAAGGAGAAGCCAAGTAGAAATTGTAGCCCTTAAGAAGCCAAGAAACCCTAACCCAAGTAAAAGCAATTTAAACTGCAAGAAGCATTTTTGTAATTTTTTTGTTTAGCTTATCCTATTTAAATGGGAATACGATGTACCAAATATAAAATAGATGTTATCCCAATTTGGCTGTGAAAGTGGAAATACACCTAATTAATTGATTAACTTGACTTTAACTATAATTAACTGAAAACAGCCCTTGTTTTGTGTTTTAAAAACAGATATACAGTGTGTGAGACAGTAACTTTAGAATTAACGTTTATGCATTGCCAAAACTTTGTTTAAAAGTTTTTGGATAGAGTAGTGAACAGTTAGAACCCCTGTAATGTCTGTATTGTTGTCTGGGAAGATTCACTCTCTCAATTTGCTTTGGTGACCATTTACAACTGAAACAGAAACTGATGGGAAATCCAACATTTTACAGTTGTCACCAGAACAAGAGGTAAGAGTAAATCTTCCAATGGGGAAACCTGTTCTGGTGACAGGGGAATTTACGTCACTTTGAAGGGATTTCCTCTCACTACCTGTTGTGTCTATAGGGCATAAAGTAACAAGAAATCTCCCCAACAGGATACAACAGCATAAAAAAACTGATAAGGGTGTTAAGTTTCTATTGTATATAAAACTAAAAAATGAGTTTAGGCTACACATATACTGTAATATTGTAAAAATAACCTGTCTTTTATAAATAATTCTAAGTCCTATTTACCTTGTTCAGCTGGAAAGTTATGTAAGTTTACTATATTTAACTTAAGCAGATCAATTATTCTGCTCTTACAGTATATCCACTTTGTTTTTAAGGGTCTGTTGTTCACCAAGAAGCTCTTTCTGCTGCTACAGTCATGTCTCATTTGAGAATTAATGTGAGAAAAAATGCTTTTTCGAAAACTCAGATTGTATTTTTGATTGCGGAACATAAATATTATAGGCTGTAAATGGCATCTCAAGATAAGCTCGCAAGACAAACAGAAAGTGCTCTACCTCCTTCCTCCAATGCAATTCCACAGAAAACCAGTGAACAACCAAGGGTTCAACTAGCCGTTCAAAATAAACAGTAGAAAACAAATGTGTGCACACAGTTCTTGATCTAGTTAAAATCTTCTTTATTTGTTCAAAGCATAACATGAGACATAGCAGTCCCATGGGAAAAATAAAGAAGATTTTAACTGGATGCAGAAATGTGTGCAAACACTTTATTTCTACTGTAAATGGCATCTGTTGCAGAGAAAAATGTGTGAGGAGCTTCTCAAAATGCGTTATGTTATGGGTTAACTTGGGACAGGGAAAAGACTGATTTTGCTGCTGGTTTATTACTGTTAGGATTAGGGATGCACCGATACCGATACTAGTATCGATATCGGTGCCGCTACCGAGTATTTGGGCGAGTACACGTACTCGCCCAAATGCTCTGATGCCTAGCCCGATACTTCCTGTATCAGGAAGCCGAGCAGCGCGTCATTACTCGCTGCCCGGTTTGCTGATTGGCTGGGAAGCGGCTCCATGCTCTCTCGTCACCTGTGACGAGAGAGCATGGAGCCAAATTCCCGGCCGATCAGGAAGCCGGGCAGCGTGTAATGACGCGCTGCTCAGCTTCCTAATTGGTTGGGAACCTTGCCAATCAGGAAGCTGGGCGCCGTGTAATGACGCAGCTGATTGGCCGGGAAGCTTACAATAACACTAGTAGAGGTAAGGCATGGTTAATTACAATGCAGGTTACATGATCTGTGTAATGCACCATTGTAAATAGAGTCTAAAGAGATAAAATATATACATAGACAGTAATGAACCAAAATCTCTCAACTTATTTTGTTTAGCTGTTTGACTAATTTTTTAGACTCACATTCACTTTTGCTTCCATCTAGCCACACCACCTCTAGTCGTTTTTCCTTTCTTTCTTTAATTTATCATTTTACAGTAAGCTGCCTTAGGTACCCTTTATTGTCCTCATTCCTTTTTTTATTATACTGTATGTATTCTTTTTATTTATTGTACCACCTGCATTCAAAATGAATCTACCAGTGCCTTTTTTTGTGAAATGGCCCCACTCCCCATGAGCAATGGCAGGATGCTTTACTCAAGTGTTCTACCCCAAACTCTTACTAGATACCACATTTTTACAATATTTGCCAGAATCAAAGTTCACAGTGACACTATTTATATCACATTGCTATTTATCATGTTACTTTGTTATCTATCTGTAAATACTGATTTCTCTTTGCATGCCACCTACAGAAGTTGCCCCTTTTTGTCCATTTACACTGACCTAACCAAAACTACCCTTCCCTCTAAAGATGCATACTTACCTTGATCAAACGACTGCTGCCTGAAGTGTTTGTTAACATTCTGGCTGCGCCTACACATTACAGCCCAATAGACTTCTATAAAGCTGTCTCCATGCATTGATGACCTTGATACAGAGCCCCAGAGACGTCTATGGAGCTGTAATCCGCAGGTGTGGCCAGGACAGTGAGACTTGTGGTACTGTATGTAAACAATCACCTGAGGCCATGGCCACCAGATTGAGGTAAGTATCCATCTGTGGAAGGGGTGAGTGGGTTTAATTAGGTCAGGACAAAGGGGCAAAAAGGATAGGTGCACAAAATGTAATTTACAAAGAATACACAAACGCATGCAAACAAAATTAATACTTTTTGCTTTAACATGATTGGATGATTTAAGTCAGCAGAGCTTCACCTCATTTATTAAGCCAAGTGAACATTTCTTACAAAGTGAAAATTAATTTTACGAACATCCTATACTTCTAGTAAATCAACCTGTGTGTCTCTGTGTATAGGCAGTCATCTTGGTAAAGGAGCAACACTTTGCCACCTCATGTCAGTTTTGACCCCCTGATGACTGGTGGGTAATGATCAAGCACACACAAGAGAGATGGGAAAAGCACATATCAGAGAATGAATGAAGCACACCCTTAAGTGTAGCTTCCACTTAAGCAGGCTCTCACTCTAAAACTTGCAAGACTAGCTGTCATCAGAGGCAGGAGTTCAAGGGATATGCCTTAGATGATCTCACACTTCAGATATTAGGCTACTGGTAGAGAAGTGCCTAGCCACAGTCACATGTCAGGAAGTACTTTGCTATTTTCAGGAGAAATTCAGAAACTCAATTCAAAAGTGGATTTCCTTTAGCAACAATTAGTCTTTCTAGGTATTCCCTATATGATGTCAAATCTTCACTTTGTTGAGTATAGGTCCACTTTAGTGCAATGCATTAGTGGTTTTTGGTCAATTTTCTGTAGAATTTTTTTAAGGGTTATAGACTGATGCTGTATGTTATGTTTGCATTATCTGTATACAAATATGCTAATTTAAATTATAAACATTTCATACAGGTTGATTTAATGCTTCCCTGTTTGCAAAGCATACAGGCTGATATCTTAATATATAGCAAACTATGCATGGTATTCACAGAATAGTAGTAAACCAGCTTACTAAAACATTTCTGAAGGTTTCTTTCATGACTTTCTTTCAATCTTAATATTTATAAATTAATCTTTTATTGCTGTGCCATTATATTCCCTCCTACAAATGTGTATAAGTATTGAATTGGTTATATGTGAGATATTTTACAAATTCCATAGATCAGAAGTCTACATCATTGTCATCCTATGAGCCATTCTTAAATATAGAAAGTGCAAGTGAGCCACTCCAAAAAAGGAATTCTCTATATTAAGGATGCACAGATACCATTTTTTCCAGACCAAGTACAAGTACTTGTCCAAGTACTTATAGGTACAATTACTAATACACTTTTGTTTAGTGTCATGTGACAGTTTTTCTAAAACAATACAGACTAATGATTTCAGGACATTGGTGGAGCGCCAGGCCCCTGTCACAGCTGCAACTTCTGTAACCCGGGTAGTTCTTGTGAAAATGAACTGGTGAATTTGAATTGGTATCTGAACATCCCTAATAGCAACCAATCTATTACCAGCTTTCTTTTTCTTTTCTCGTTGGGTAAAAAATGGCAACTAAAATTGGATTAGGCCACAACCTCGCCTTTCCTTCAGTGTAGTTGTGGGGTTTGCTTAGATTAATGCTTGTGACAAGTATATAATGCATCAGATGTGCAGATAGTCTAATACAAACAGCATCAAACACAACTGAGAGCAGCATAAGAATCAAAAGCCACTAGTTATGCAGTTGATTATTATGAAAAAAACATGTTAATTAAGCAAACATAGTTTTAATGACATCAATTAATTGCATGGCAATGCAATCATTTTTGACTCATAGTCATCCTTGTAAATTGATTTTTGTCTAAACAGTTATCACAAGTGCATCATCAATATAGTTTAATAACATTATGATTCAGATTGGATAATGAATTGGGTAAATTAATGTGCAAATGTATGAAGAATTCATAGATCTTTAACTGCAAACACAGCTCTCCACGTGCTGAAAACTGAGAGGTGTTTCAATTAAAGTTAATTGCAACTGGATTCCAATTGATATCTATATTGCAAGCAAATGCGTGCACCTTCATATACAAAAACAAATAAATGGATCTGGAAAAAGCAGAATTGTTACAGATCAATCAAATTGTGTACCGTAATTAGGAAAATCAAATAATCACCACGGTTCATCAGCAATTACACCATACTGTTTACAGTGATGGTGTTCAGTTATATGAACTGCAGTGTGCTGGCAGAAGCTGAATCTTAGTTTAATTTCTGGACATTAGTTGATGAGCGACTCAGTACTGACTCAGCGGTGCCTCGCTGCCTCTTGGGGTCCAGGTCTCCACAGCTGCTGTTGCTCTACATTTGCCTAAAGCAATGTGCCAGCTGTCTCAGACTGTATTATAGCACAGTGATATGAACAACTGGAAGCAATAATGTGCCTCCCCATTTGCCTAACAATACCAACATGCACAATAATTCAGGGGGCTGAAGATTTGTGCTGTAATTTAATAAACCCCATGCACATTTCTACAATTGAGCATCACATCTGTGCAATGGATCCTAAATGTACAATATTCTTTTATAAGAGGCTATTAACCAATCTTAAGTTTATAGGTTTCCTTAAATCTTTTTCATCAGCTGTTAAACTACAGTAAAGACAAAATTACCTCTTATGAGGCAAGGGACAGTAAAACACAAAGACTGTGATTAAATGTCAATCAATTAAGGATTACTTCACAATAAACGCAGGCTGATGATTAAAAAAAAATCACGCTGAAATACACTAACACTTTTATGAATTGTTGTTGAGGCTAATAAAATATGCAGTGTTTTGGTTAGATGTAAACATAGTTCATTCAGCCAGAGATAAAACGACAGAATAGTAGCACAAAGAAGCACCTATTTTCACCAGAGGTGGTGCCCATGTCTGTGTGAGCTACCTGGCAATGTGATATACTAAATTGATTACTACCAACTATGTTCGGGCTCACAAAAGAAAACAAAAAATACATGCATATACCAGATTGGTTTGAATTTATAGAAATATTATAAGTTTTTAAAGATGTATTTATATCACTAAACAGAGATTAGTAGCTTATTTCTTGGTCAAAACCTAAGGTGTATCTAAAGCTCCAACGTTTTTAGTTTTACATAGAGTGAGGAATGGTTGAAACCTTTAACATGTTTGTGTTGCTGTCTGATCTCCTCCTAGGAAGATTTCCCTTCACTTTCCACCCTGGCGATACATTAGAATATGATAGCAAATCTGTCCAGATGTCAGCTGTCATCTGGACATTTCCCTCCACTGGATAAATAACTTTGACTTCTTGATCCGATGACAACTGTAAAATGTTGGATTTCCACTCGCTTTCTGTTTTGTTGACAATGATCACCAGGATAAATAGAAGAGTAAAATTTCCTAGTGGGGACATAGACAGCAATGCCAACTTAATCCAGAGCCAAATCCCATTCTATCTAAAACATTTTTGCCTTTTTTATATATTTTAGGGTTTCAGGGTTAAAAATTCGATTAGTTGAACTCAAAGCGATAATTTGTTATAGGGATGCACCAATACCGTTTTTTCAGTATCTAGTACGAGTACCGATATTTTGCTTTCGGTACTCGCCGATAGCGAGCACTGATACCGGTGCTTCTATTGGCATGGAGCAGGCTTCCCGGGCAATCAGGAAGGCGGGTGGTGGGTAATGACATGCCGCCCAGCTTCCTGATTTCCCAGTAAGCCGGCTCCATGTTGTTTGGCCGGCTTGATTGTAATTGGCCGGAGAGACCGGCTTCCCAGCCAATCAGCATTTCTCCAGCTTCCCGGCCAATCAGGAAGCCAGGCGGTGAGTAATGACCCGCCTCCTGACTTCTTGGTTGGCCAGGAAGCCAGCTCCATGTTGAGTGGCTGGAAAGCCAACTTCTCAGCCAATCAGCATCAAGCCGGCTGTTTGGCCAACTCGAAGCTGATTTGCCGGGGAACCAGCTTCCCAGCCAATTAGCAAGGAGCACTTGCCCAAATATGAGTACCCACCCAAATACTCAGTATCAGCACTGATACTGATACTAGTAGTCCCTAATTTGTTATATGGAACATCTATCTAGAAATGGTTATTGTATCCAAACAGTACCCTGTTCCTCATCAACAGTATCATGAAAAATAGCAGTGTTAGTAAGTGAGTACCTAGGCATTGCTGTGCCTGCAGCTTCATATCTCTCTCTGCTCTCTCTCTCTCTCTCTCTCTCTCTCTTTCTCTCTCTATCTCTATCTCTCCCTCACTCTAAGCTTTAAGTCTTTGCTGCCTCTGACCACTAGTCTCAGTGGAGTGGGATTTGGTGATGTCACTACTGTTCTGTTCACTGTTCTGTTCACTGTTCTGTTCACTGTTCTCTGTGCTGGAGGCTCTGATATAAGGAAGCAAAGTCATGTCTCTACCAAGATGGCTACCTTCACATAGAGCCACAGTGCAGAACAAGGCACAATAAATCAGCAACGGGAAAGAACAGCTGCTGAGAAAGCACAGGCAATACTGGTGACTATTCCTTTGCCTTCTAGCTACTTTGGTGTTGAACAGGACAACATAGAGGACAATCGTTCCTTATGCAAGGACTGATCTTCACTGCTGTCTTGTTGGACAGAAACATGACAAATATCAGAAAAGCACAATTCACATTTCTCTGTTGATTCTCTACAATTGTTCTCTACTGTATGCTGCCCTACTGTGCACTTTGTCTTTGGCCAGTTGGAGGTGAGACATATCTGTCGATGTCTCAAGACAAAGTGTTATGATACTTGTCCTAGACAGGAGTGTAAAAAACTCAAACACTTTACTTTTCACAATGAATTTGTAACTGTGATTCTGTATTCTATTATATTATTACAAAGATGATATTTTTATGATAGTTGTAGTAGTAAGATCGCTAATTGTTTTTTATTTTCTTTTTGGATAAGGATTAGAACCTCTGTAAGCTTTTTATTGCTGTCTGTGTCTACATTGGAAAGTTTTTCTTCCACTTTTCATGCTAGTGACTGTTGTCAATAACACAAAAAGTGAGGGAAAATCTAAAGCTGGCCATACACTGCTTGAATTTCAGTCAAGTCCTGCTGCTGTGGCCAAAATGTAACCAATGTATGGCACCATCGGTACCCCTCCATTCATCAACATTAGATTTTTTTAAATCACATTTTGTCAGTGAGGCTGGTCCGAACATTATTGGCCGAACAGTGACTGCAGCCTGTGGGATGTATGGCCAGCCTACGACTAAGAGGGACATTGACATCAATCCACTGTATCTGTCGCAGTAGAAACATGTCTTTGTTTAAGTTCCATGTCTATCTTCATCTGTGAAAAACTAATGATAATCTCTACTTTCCATAATTCACTACCATCCATGTTTTACAAAATTTAACTCACACCCATATCCTCAAATCCTTCCTGGAACTACCCAACCATACATACATCCATTGTCACCAAGTCTAGCATCTTTTGGGATGTGGGAATGGAAAGTTTATATAAATAGTCTTTTTGATTGAAATGTATCTATATATAATGGCTAGAGTAGTAATGTGGACTAAGCTATCGTTTAAGTGCATACACAAATAAACTCTTAATATTAACTTAACATAATCGTGGACAGCTAATTTAGTTCTAAAATTGGTTGCTTCCATAAACTGTGTGCTAGCTGAAAGGAGTAGTACTGCAGCTGTCTAACAGAGGCTCTGTACCGAGAACTGAGCAATCACGTACAATGATCAATCAGCTCATGGCTTCTCCCTGTAGAGTTAAGTGACTGTCAATCACAGCTCCCGACTTGAATTCCTTCCTCCCCTCTCTGTTCCTCCAGCACTCACTGGAGCTACAGACAATAAAGGGGGTGGCCACAGCTGGCTTTGGCTCTAAGAGCCAGTTGTCACTTAGGTAGCCATGGTGTATCCCAACCATATTATCAGGATCCTTCCCGGTAGTATCTTGCTATATGCTGACTTTGGGTCACAGGAGCACATTAGTAAATGTACTCCTGTGACCCAAAAGAGAAGTAATGCCAAAAAAAGGTTTGACTTTACTTCTATTTTAAAGGAAAGGGATAGCTGACAATCTTGTTGCAAATGGGCCATCCTGGCAAAATAAAAAACGTGCCCCCGATGAGGAGTTTTGTGTATTTGAAGCAAAGACAAGTTTTCTATACACAGGACTGGGGGACCAGGCAATAGGCCTTCTTGAAGCTGAACAGCTTATCAAAGACCCTACTGCCTGACAGCAAGCTGCATAGTGTTAAGGATTAATGGGCAGCAACACAACAGAGCTGGTGTTAAGATGAGAAAATCTCCACATTATCAGATCAAGGTGATTGGTAGATTAATGTGTAGCTCACTTGGCCTTCATTATCATATAATTGAGGACATGGCAGTCTGATCATATTTATCTGTGAGAACAACACTTCACAAGCCTTTTTGTGAGGTTGAGTGGTAAAGTTTATATAGTTTATATAACAGTTTATAGTATACAGTATATGAGTAGCTAAAAGTAAACCTGACATCCCTTTTGCAATCCCATCTAACAGTAGCTAGGCAAAGACTGTAGTTAGCTCCTTTTTGCTTCCAGTTTCATGCCACAGCTATCTAGCAATTGCTAGATAATAGCTATGAATCTTAAAGGACCTTAAATGATATCTATGATCAAAAAAATAAATATGTATCTCTATATTGAAGTTCCATACCACTCCTAATAACCATATAAATCTTGAAGTTTGTAAACTTACTTATTGAAGAAAATTCCTCAGTGCAGTGACACAGTTTTACTTTCAGCCCTGTGAATATGCACCTCCTTGTGTCACCATTGTAACAAAGCCTGCCCTCTCAACTACAACTCAACCTCTGAACAATGTACCATTATCATTGTAAGCAATGCATTCTGGGCTACGTAATCTTGAAGAATCAAGATTGCATCACAGCAAGCAGAGGCACAAAGAACACTGGGAATCCAGTAAGCACTCTCTACATGTAAGGGATTTTTTTAAGTAAACTTTGATTGCATTATCAAAAACTATTCCAGTATGCATTCCTATTACAATGCTGTTGTTATAACAGGATAGCACATGCTTTCACTTTACAACTCCTTTAACTGCCTCCAGGCCGGCCGTAGTAGAAAAAAGGCCGGCATGGAGCTCTGTAGATCTGAGCGGGCGTCTTTAGACATCCACTCAGACACGCCCCCATGCGCGCGCCGCACGTAGAATAAAAAAACAAAAACATTTTTTAAAGTCCCCACCCATACATACACGCATACGTGCAAAAAAGACGATTGCGCCCGAGTGAGAGCAATAAGTCTAGATCTATCAATCACTGATAACACTAAACTGATGAGCGGTAAAAGCTTTTAAAGTGTCGCCTATGGCCAATTTTGGGTATGGTAGTTTTCTGCGATTTCGCGGGTGCGCGCAATTTTAAAGCTTGACATGTTTGGTGTCTATTTACCCGACGTGACCCAATCTTTTATATTTTACCAAAAAACTGGTTAATAATAAATGTTTCCTAACATAATGTAAAAAATTACTCTTTTTTTTCAAAATTTTCTGTAATTTTTCCTAATTATAGTAAAAAATAAAAACCCCAGTGGTGATTAAGTATCACCAAAATAAAGCTCTATTTGTCCCCCAAAAATGGTATAAAATTAATCTCAGTACAGCGTTGCATGACGGAATAAACGTCATTTAAAGCACTGCAGCGCTGAACACGGAAAAATGGCCTGGCCAGGAAGGGGGTCTAAACACCTGGTCTTGAAATGGTTAAAGGATACTTGTACTTTGCCTATACAGGGCAAAGTCACAGTTTTGCTTTATCTTTTCACTTCCCATACCCCCTTTCTCTGGCATACACCTTTGGCTTCCTCACCCACTGCAGACCAACATAATGCTTATTACGTTTAGGTTTGGAGAAGCATGTGATCCACTCTATGTGACAGAACTGGTCCATCACCAAGAACTAGTGCTGTCACATGGGGAAAATCTATTGCCTTATATAAGATACAAAAGGTGGCTTCTCTTGCTCTGAACGGAGCAAATTAAAAAAGTAATTACTTCCAACAGGTCAACAATGAATACTAGAAAAAAAGATTAGGAGATCATTGTGTATTGAAATAAAGCATTCTGCCTTGTCTAAAATCCAGCAAGCAGCTCATTAGAGCTGTCTGTTGAGCTAGTCTGTTCTTAGAGGCTGCAACAACCCTTCTGACAAATGAAATGTATACTGTTGCTGAACTGATGTACAATAAAGTTTGCTAGTAAACTGGGACTAAGTTAACTGACCAGTGAAATAGGAAATATCTGTTTACTTAGCCTCTTGACAGGAGTAGAATGTAGTTTCTGCTTAGGTACTAAAGGGTTAGCATTCTATTCTCATCTGCAGTAAGCCA
>NW_017306770.1:523319-526549 GCF_000935625.1 Nanorana parkeri | reverse complement strand
CTTCATTAGTTGTTTTTTTTTGCAGGCTTTCTTCACTTTATTTTCACCTGGTGATCCTGCCAGTACAACACTGCCTGTCCCAGGGGTAATGCTCACTCACTGTATTAAATATTTGCAGAAGCAGCATTAGCATTCTAGGAAAAGTATGTTAAGAGCACATTACATCTCCCCTCACCCTTTCTCTAATACATAGGGGAAGGGGTTCTGTAATTTACAAAGGTAACCTGGCCAAGATAAGACTGCACGAGATAACATTGCACAGGATCCAGGACAGCACTGGAATTCTGGCAAGATCAACTGCACGAAATATAGCATATAAGAGAAGTTTACACATAAGGTTTACACACACTTTATGTAAAGACTGCACTTTAAATGGCTGCTTGTCTGTTTCCTGTCCAAAATATTGCATACTGGCCACGAATACATGTGTATATCTGTGATGCAAAAAAACAAACCAGTATGTACATTTTAAAAGCCTGAAGTTCATAAACATAATCCTTATACGTATTGTGTACATAACTAGGTAACACATTTAAGAAGCTTGTTAAAAATCCAGTTTTATTGTGAAGATTTTTTTGTCATCCTTGTCCAGTCTGATCATTTGGGATCTGTTTCAATTTCTATTAGTAACCAGGACAAATGTATGAATCTTGCCAATCACCCCATTACACCAGTTGGCTTTCTGATGTATGTGTGACATACTGTATATGTTTAAAAAAATGGAAGAATTATGAAAAGCTATACAGAGACAGGCTTTAAAATGCCAGTGAATGTGTTTTTTTTTTTTCACTTTAAAGAAGAATGCCGATTAGAAAACGATTCTATAGATTCCAATGACAGAGCTGTTTGGAAGTCAAACTATAACATTCTGACATTTTGCTCAGTTTCTATAGCAGAAACTGCAGCTATTATTTTTTCTCACTCAAACAACCAGAAGTATTTGTTACATGTACCCATCCTGCACTAAAGACAACCTATGAGGTGCGGCTAAAAAGTTCTGAGCCTGAGGTACTTACAGATAATTGCTAGTGCAGTATGTCACTAGTTGAGTACCTCCTGGTAGGTATATAATGAAAGTTTTAAGTAATTAGCATCAGTACACACTGAGTAATTGAACCGTGAACATAACCATGTCTGAGTCATCGACGTATATAACGAAAATTGAACACAAAATGTGAAATGTGTATTGAATTACAGGGTGACTATATAGGAAAATTATTTTTTTTCAGAATTTACTTTTGATTTTTAATACCTTAGGTTCGTTTGAAATGGAGGAAGCCAGAAATTGCAGAAAAACTGAGGAGCTGCATGAGTGCGCTTAGCACATTTTAAAAAGCAAAATAAGGTATTTTTTAAATTTTTAAAAAGAAAGCACAGCAGAATTATCTTATGTAATGTAAGGAGAGCCAAGAAATTTGAGTTTTGTGTCACTTTAAGTCTAGCGCCACCGGATGACAAAGTTGCTCAAAAATACTGAAGGCACTGGACCACTATGGCAGCCACTCAAGTAGAATATTTAGAGTGGCTCTACAATGGCAGCCACCTGTTTCCTCTCAGAAATCTATGCATAGCTTAACCACTGATTGTGATGACAAGCTGAGAAGTACTGGATGTTATTTTTCAAATTTTTTTCACAATGTTATGTCTGCTTCAGGCACAGGTACCATATAAGCAATACGCAGTTTCACATACAAGGGCATATATGTCAAATTAGGTTGAAATGTGTTACGTTCAGTCCAGCTGTGAATAGTGCTTCCCTGTAGTGTGTGATAGTTATAAAAATAAATTAATGTCACCGACAATATGTACATATAAACAATTAGGTGAGGTGTAAGGATGCACAGACACTTTTCGAGTGCCAGTGCAGATACTTGGCATTTTCATGAGAACTACCAGGGTTGCAACGGTTGCAGCAGGGACCTGGCTCTGGCGCTCCACCACTGTCCTGAAATCATTAGTCTGTATTGGTTTAGAAAAACTGTCACATGACAATAAACAAAAATGTATCAGTACTCATACTTGTAAGTACTCAGCAAGTACCAGTACTCGTACTTGCAAAACTGGTATCTGTGCATCCCTTTATTTATATTTATATTTATAAAAACAAAATCATACATTAAAACAGAGATGTACAAATCCCAGGAGCTCCGTATGCTCCTTACAAATGGCAGCTGCCTCCTATTTTTTTAATTTTTCTCTAGTGTAGTCTTGGAGCTCAAAAGTATCAGTACATGTACTTGTACTTGTACCGAGTACTGTACTTGGTATCTGTGCAACCCTAGTGAGGTGCGTGGTTCCAAGTATGCAACTGTTATGAGAATTACAGATGAGCGAACCAAGCTTTGTGAGTCAGACTTATGGGTATGCTGGGCTGCTTGTAGTATTGACAACACATCCAGTTGTATTACCCTCATCTAGCTTCTCAAAGACCAAACTCCTCTGTAGAATGAAAAAAAGAACACACCATCCCAATTATTCTTGGTATGTAATAAAAAGATGTACAAATATTTTATCTTGCACCTTATATTCTCATATGCGTACTTAGGCAAACTGTTTTGTGGGTGAGGATTCTCAACACCTTTAGTAAATCAGACAACTAGTTTGTGTGCAAATAATTTAGACATTTATACAAGAAATATATAGAAGGTAGAAGAAATTTGTTGTGTTTTTAATGTATTGTTGCATTTGTTAAGTTATTACACTTCTCAACTTCTATTGTGTATCATTTATACAGTGTAACACCTGAAAAAGCAGAGTATTTGTACAAGGCAATTGCAGTAGACATGTGCGTTTCGGTTCGTTCCGAAATTCGTTTCGGACGAATTTTCGGAGATTCGGATGCATCCGAATTCCGAATTACAGCTAAGACAAATGGAAACGAATCCGAAATTCCCGATTTCCCGAAATTCGTTATTGGACGAATTTCGTTGCAGCAAAATGGCATTAGTAAAAAAAAAATGACACCATTTTACCTCTACAACACATCTATGCTTAAAGTACAGAGGCTATACAGTAGTGGATAAAGGACAGGCTTGCCATAGTTAAGGTTGCAGGTTAAAATCCCAGGCAAGTAAACTAATATTTAATTTAAAGTTTTTGTTTTTTTTCCTTTGCTTTTGAATTGGCATTCTCCTAACATTCCTACCAGACCTAAAGGGTCTGGTATGAATTGGGGGGAACCACAGGCTTTTTTTTTTCTCATCTTCTGCAGACTGTAAAAAAAAAAAAAA
>NW_017306770.1:500980-522985 GCF_000935625.1 Nanorana parkeri | reverse complement strand
GGGGGGAACCTCAGGCTTTTTTTTTTTCATCTTCTGCAGACTGTAAAAAAAAAAAAAAAAGTCATTTTTGTTCCCCTTAATGTCATTTTGACGCAACGAAATTCGTTATTGGACGAATTCTGTTGCAGCAAAATGATTTTTTTTTTACAGTCTGCAGAAGATGAAAAAAAAAGCGTGAGGTTTCCCCCCAATTCATACCGACGAAAACCAGAAGAAAAAGAAATGACATTAAGTCTGTGTCAACAGATGGGCAGAGCAAGCCATGACGTCACGGCTCGCTACGCCCATTTGACATTCTCAGCTGTCAAATGCTACATATTGCATTCATATATATCAAATGCTTCTATGCTTAGAGTAGTGGATAGAGGACAGGCTTGCCATTGCTAACATCCCAGGTTCAAATCCTGGGCAAGTCAACTAATGCAGCAAAATGATTTTTTTTAACAGTCTGCAGAAGATGAAAAAAAAAGCATGAGGTTTCCCCCCAATTCATACCAGACCCTTTAGGTCTGGTAGGAATGTTATGAGGGCCCCCCCCCCTCCTTATAACACAAAAAAAATGCTTGGGGTTACCCCCAAAATCCATACCAGACCGTCACGGCTCGCTCCGCCCATTTGACAAGGGCCTCTTCCCCACAACCCTGACCTGGTGGTTGTGGGGGTCTGCGGGCAAGGGAGCTTATTTGCATCGGGGTACCCCTTTAAATAAGGGGGCACCCAGATGCCGCCCCCCCATGTGAATGAGTAAGGGGTACTTGTACCCCTACCCATTCTCTAAAGGGTTAAATCAAATAGTTAGTAAAAAGTCCAGACTTTTGACAAAATCCTTTAATTGAAAAAAAAATAAACAGTCAATTTTTGACTATTCCTTTGATTAAAAAAAAAAGGCTATAGTGTAGTGGATAAAGGACAGGCTTGCCATTGCGAACGTCCCAGGTTCAAATCCCGGGCAAGTCAACTAATATTTAAAGTTTTTTTTTTTCAGAAACGAATTTCGTCCGAAAATAATTTAATTTCGGACCCGAAAAACGAAACTAAACTAAACAAAATGTTTTTTGTTTCAAAACGAAACTAAACGAATTTTTTTTTGTTTCAAAACGAAACGAAACTAAACAAATTTTTTGCTGGTGCACATGTCTAAATTGCAGTACATCATGCATTTCCACAAAAAGGAGGATTAAATCAATACTTCAACCAAAGGGCAAACTACACAGTTTTTCTCTGTAGTCCTGATTTCTCTGGCTAACCTTCTCTGGCTACCCATGTGAGCCCTGTGGCAACCATTCAAATTAACAGCAAAAAGTTTTCCAGCACACTCGCCAGCCAGCATGCAAAAAAACTTGTCTCACCGCTAAGGTTAAAAACAGAGGTTTAGATACACGTCTTCTGCAGAAAATGTGAAAGCCGCACAGCCACGTCAAGGCACCTCCATATAGTGCGGTCCTAACTCTAAACTATGAGAGTCTCCATCTTGGAGCACATGTGGCAAAAGATCAAATTGGGTGCAGGTTTGTCAGGAGGAAGCCCAACCTCCCTTAAAGGCACAGGGACGCACAAGGGACCCCGCACATCACAACGGCAGCTGAGGCCCCCCCATGCGTCACTGCACCAAATCAGTCAAGCAAAACAAATGGCAAACGCACTCATCAATTCGTTACCAGCTTTACAGCAAGGTGCACATGGAAGGGCTTAATACAGTACAACAGCAAAAAGTTTCCCAGCACACTCACCAGCCAGCATCCAAAAAAACTTGTCTCATGCTAAGGTTAAAAACAGAGGTTTAAGGGAGGTTGGGCTTCCTCCTGACAAACCTGCACCCAATTTGATCTTTTGCCACATGTGCTCCAAGATGAAAACTGTTGTACTGTATTAAGTTTTCTAGCCAGAAAATAAAAATGTCCATATGTACATATGTAGCGTATTTATAGGTGGGATCAGTATACAGTAGGGATGTGCCAATACCATTTTTTCCAGATTGAGTATGAGTACTGACACTTTTCCTCAAGTACTTGCTGATACCAATCACCAATACTTTTTTTCCAGTGTCATGTGACAGTTTTTCTAAAACAATACAGATTAATGATTTTAGGACAGTGGTGGAGAAACAGGGCACGGTCACAGCTGAAACCACTGTGACCCTCTTAGTTGATCCACTAAGTTCAAGTTGTGGAGGTCTACAAATCCTAGCAATACATTGTACAGCAATGCAAAATAGTACATGAATTTGCCACATACTCTGTGCTGCCGCTCTGCTCTTTGGCTGCCGGCCTGATGTCTTGGGCAGAAGGTCTCAGCAGGGGCAGGGGCATATGCGGAGGGTCTTAGCAGGGGCAGATGTGGAGGGTCTCAGCAGGGGCAGATGCAGTCTCTAACCCTCTCCTGGACTATGTCTGCAGTCTCTGTCCCACTCCTGTACTACATCTACAGTCTCTGACCCTCTCCTGCACTACGTCTGCAGTCTCCGGCCCTCTCCTGCACTATGTCTGCAGTCGCTGGGGATTTCAACATCCAGGTCCATTTTCTCCTGAACCATGATGGCAGCGATGTTCCCCGGATCGTCCTCCCTCACTTAGCGGCTCATCCTCCCTGGTACAGGCCTCTGTAGAAGTGCTCTGAGCTCAGGGCTCCATGAAACAGCCAGGGGAGAGGATTGCTCTTCTCCTGCTACTCTCCGCACTGTGTGAGGGCCGAGGAAGCTAATCGCAGCAGGGCAGATGTGCGGGCAGTGCTGTACACAGGCGCTGAGAGGTCTCCAGAAGGCTGCCATGAGGTCCCCAGCAAGCGGGAATCTATTTAAACATTTAAAGTGCTGGTATTGGCTTTTAGTATTGGGGCATTTTCACGGTACCAGTACTGGTATCCATATCAATGCATCCCTAGTTTATTTAATTATGATATTTCATATAGTATCAGTTTTGGCTAATATAACTAAAAAACTTGATAAGTACATTTGTTTCGGTGAAAGAAAAAAAACCCTCATAGTTGGCAGATTGTAATTAAAATCCAGTTCCGATCTTAAAGGGAAAACCTACTACACAAAAACTGGGTGAGAAGAGCACAACTAAGTACGATTTGTATCTAAAATGGTTACATAGTAGATGCAATATCATTTCAGGTAAATAACCTTTATTGGTTACTGCTTGGCTGGGAAATTAGAAGAAACTGGATTGTTGCTCCTGTGTTTGGACACACCTCCACTTCAGCTAGTCATAGTAGCTAAGTATAGTTTAGCATGAGAATAAAAATGACCAGCTCCATTGATGTACTGTGAGATACCTCACCCCCCACCCCCCCATTGCAAATAGTATAAACAGAATTAATTATATTTAGTAATAATAGGTTTTCTCAGACATTGTGTTTATAAAAAAAAGTATCAAACAAAACTACTTTTTTTTTTAGCAAAAAATATACATTTTGTAAGAAATTAGAGAATTAGTGAAAAAGGGATTTAGCTGGATTAAAAAGTCAGGACATTGAGTGTGTATTAATCCAGTGGCTGCTTTGCTGATCCAAGCCATGTCCCTTCCAGCTATCAGTATCTCTTCTTGCTTTGATTGATAATTACTCATGCTGCGTCAATGACCATCCATCACAGATGTCTCCCTGTGACTATGGCTGGCTGTATGATCCAATACTCAAAGCAATTAAGTCTAGAGTGAATCCAGCTTCATAGGTTTATTGTCTATTCTATATGGAAATAGTAAACTCAAAGTCTATCCTGTTCTCATTAGAGGTCGCTGGCAGGCACTCAATACACTGACACTTTTTAGCCCATAAGTATAGTACAAAAAAGTGTTGCTTTAATACCTATTATATTTATTTCTTTATCATTTCCATGGCCATCTGCATATTGGCAGCTTCCATATGATCACAAATTTGTTTAAACGATTTTTAAATTATATATATTATTTGATTTTACTTCAATATAAGACCAATAAATGTGAAGTGCAGTTTATCCCAGTAAACAAATTAAAATTCATATGGGGATCTATTGAATTGAAACCATGCAGTTCACACTTTTAATGCTGTTTAAGGGGATTAATCCTCAAACTACAAACCTTTCCAAATCTATGGAAGGCCAGTCATATACAGCCCAATGTTTGCAAGCAATCAATTTGATCATGACTTAAGACATTGCCGCTAAACAGATTAATCCTCAAGGGATAACGAGCATTCACAAGCATTGGAAATGATCATTATCACCTGCAGAGATTTTCCACTCTGTTGGAAAATCTCTTTGATTGATCGGCAATTGTTGCCATTTCTACAAAGAATTTCCTGCTTGTGCACCAAATCCTCAAGGACAGCAAGGTCGAGGAAAAGTTAAAGTGGATCTCGGAGGTCTTTAGTTTTGGTGGTAGACAAATCTTTGCCTGCTTTTTGTTTTCAATGAGAGATCGGCTTATTTATGGATATCATATAAGACATAATGATAAACCACAGAAAAAGTGAAACACATGTGGTTACAAAAAACTCCAGTTAGGACTAGTGTTACTTTCGTCAATGAAAATTTTCCATCATAGTTTTTGTCAGCTGCATGTTTTCCTTAACGAAAACTAAATAAAGTTAATAGGACTAAAACTATTATGTAAATACATTGCAATTTTCTCAACTGTAGATTTAGTCGCCAAAACTACATTAAAACTAGACATGTAAGCTGCGGAAAAATTAGGCTCGGTTCGGATATTTTGTTATTTTGGAATTCGGGATTCGGATACGGAATTAAATTCGGTTCGGGTTTCGGATTCGGATGAAATCTGAATTTCGTTAGTTTTGGATGAGTTTACAAATAAATACCACAGAAAACCATATACAGATATTAATACTAAAGCTGAATCTCCTAGACCCGAATGGTATTCGGGATCCGAATTCCTAAAATTGCATTCAGGAGCTCCCGAATGCTTTAGTGGGAGCCCCAGCTTTAGTAATACAGTATATGTATATGGCTCCCAGACCTGAATGGCATTCCGGAGCTCCCGAATGCAATTCGGAAATTCGGATCCCAAATGCCATTCGGGTCTAGGAGCCTCAGCTTTAGTATTATATGTATATATTGTATGTGACTCCCATGTTGCCATAACGAAAACTCGTGTTCAGACCCATTCAGATGCATTTAACCAAAAAACACATCTGATTGGTCAGAAAAGTCACATGTCACATTCAGTTTTGTTTTAGAACGAAATTTGGATGGGATCTGAAATTCGGAAACGGAAACTCGGATCCGGACACATTCAGATGCACTGGGATTCTAAAATCCGAATATCCGATTATCTGGTTAGGACAAAAACATTTAACATTAAGTTCACTAGATATTTTGTGTAATGAAAGGTTTAAGAACCATTATATGAAAATTAGATGTTTTTATATACTTGGTAACCAGGGACACCCATCTGACATTACACACTGAGAACCCAGCTGAGCCACCGCGATATCACTGTGGCTCCGACGGGTTCACAGTGTAATGACAGAACGGCGTCCCTGGTTACCAGCTGATCTGTTTCTGCATAGCTAGCCGTAGCTTCGGCTGATCCTTTGGCTAGCTTTGGTTGCGGGAGCCTTCGGTTCAGCAGAACCGAAGGGCTGCTGTATGAGCCATTTACTATAACCCGTACCGCTGCCAAAGGTAGCCGAGTAGCTCAGCCGAGCCAAAGGCATATGCTTCGGCTCGACTGAGCCAAACTGACAGCCGAAGCAGGGGGGAACGGATGAACGCCTTGCAAATGACAGCTGGGCAGAGCCAGCTGTGATCTCACGGCTGGCTTTGCCCAGTTGTAATGACAGATCAGCGTCCCCAAATAACCTGGGGAGGCTGAACTGTCATTAAACAATGACAACTGGGTGGAGCTGGCCATGACGTCACGGCTGGCTCCATCCAATTGCTATTTATTGGCCGGGACCTGCTAGAAGACTTTAGCAGGTGTCGGCCAACAAGAAACAGTTGGGCGCAATTGTTTTTTTTTAATCTTTATTTTTTTTAGATTTAACATTTATTTACATTTTTTAAAATCTTTTTTTTCAACTTTTTTAATTGATTTGCTATTCTGCTCGGTACCAGAGAGGTACCGAGCAGAATAGCCAAGCCGAATGCGGCTCGGCGGCATTCGGCTATTTACTCACTGCCGTTCGGCCGACCGAAGTACAGCTGAAGGCAGCCATGCTGAGCATTAGTGAATAGCCGAACGTTGTCAGGCTCACTTCACTACGGCTCGGTTATTCACACGGCTGCCTCCGGCAGCTGAGTGAATAACCTTGTTAAACAATTTAGCTTCCATGATTTCTTTAGACAAGTGCAATGGACCGCATGCAAAAAAGTAGCAGGGTCATCTAGTAGCCCACGCATGACAGTGAAGGGCTAATAGCACAGCTGAAGATGGAGGAGGGGGAATTCCACAGCTAGCGGCCATGGAAGTTGGCCACTTTCTCCATAGGATCATACATGACACATCTGGATTTCCTAGTTCTCCACCACTCTATCGGAGATCCAAATTGACATATAATCATTTAGAGGCCATGTGAAATCATTTCCACTTTACAAATGGGTTGGGACCCATAGGTTCTCTAAGTTTTCTGGACCTATTCTTTTCCGAAGTAAGATAAACATGGACAGCACAAAAAAATTGAATAAACCAGACTTTTGTGACAACTGACAATAAATCTTGAAAATAAAAAGGATTAATATTTTAAAAATGTGAACTATTTTGACTTACCAAACATATATACTTTATAAGCAGTACAAATAATAATTGTAGACAGTGGACCAGAAAGAAAAGGTATTTCTTTTCCTTATTTCCAGGTATAGCTGTAAAGAGAACAGCTGACAGCCTTTCAGGTCAAATCAAGCAATAATGAAGTACTTTCTGGTGACTCGAGCACAGCTCAAAGAAAAAACAAAATGAAGGAAAATGTCAAGCACATTCTTTGTAAACCCTCAAAAATCGTGCCAGAAATTCATTGTGTCTCCAAACAACTGTACATAACACTTGGCTGCAGTGGAATAAGGGTGTTTAATAAAACATCAAAGGTCTTTAAAAACACAAAGCTGAGAAAACAAATACAGTCAAGGCTATTAAGGATCAATATTATTCACGTAGAAGAGAGAGAGAGATAAAAAAATGAGCATTGTTTAAAAAAGACATTTGTCAATTAAAATTCCAGGTGGAAAATTACAATGTTCCAACACGTCCACGGATGAATGCCTTTTAATGTGGTCGCCACATGCTAGGTGAATGTTTCTATTGACTTACAAGCTGGATGCATGTGTCAAAATGCAGTCCAGTATTTTGGTAATAATAGCTAGCAGTCATAGCTGTAAATTATTTATAGGGACTATTCAGTGTGAACAGGTTAGTGTACATATCGTCTTCAGCTTGACTGGCCTCATTCCTGATCACTCATACTTTCAACTCCTCTGAGACTTGCTGTTATCACTGCAATCCCTAAAAAGTAACAAAACTACCATCACTGTGACAACTCAGGTTGGCCTCGCAATTTGTTCACTTTTTTCAAGGTTCATTGAAAATATTCTTGTCTGATATTTTTTTCTTCCAACAAATCACCTGTTTTCTTTATACGTTTTCCAGATATAAGAAATGCAGAGAGCTATTCCTACCATTGAGCTAACGGTAAAATATAACTCCATTTCCTTAGCTCTAACTGGCAGCAGATGTCATTGTTGTTGCTCCTAACAGAAAGTGACAGCTGGCTAATAGTGTGTTACTTAAAACTGAGAACTGGTGAAAGGGTTCTGATGAGATTGATTGCTGTTTTCTGGTTTAATAAGGTAAACTTACGTCAAATAAATATTTTGGTGTGGGGCGATATTTACATTGTATATCATCCAACGATGGCATTTGTTGTTTTAAAAGAATAGAAACACAAACATTTTCTTTTTTGGGGACCAGGGAGCTTCACTTGTGAAATCCTAATAAATGTGTAAGGCTTACTACTTTCATGTAACAGAATCTGTGAACTACAAAGGGGAACATTGCAATGCAATACTAGTTTTACTCTGGGAGCTGCCATGTTGAATTACTCTTGGCAGATTCCAGGCATAGAACAACATTGAGAGATACGATTCCATGCAGCTCCTTTGCAGCTGACAGTTTGCTTTCCACAAAAGTATACCAATACTGCTAATTTTTGCAGCTGATAAAATTGTATAGTACGGTTGTTGTGGCCATGAAAAGAAGTCGGTTCTGCCTTTTGGTTTAAATTAAAGTATTTGTGTACCCCTATGTAAAACGTTAAATTTGATGCAAGCTTAAGGGCAAACTTCAACCAAAACTTTATTTTTTTATTTTTTTACAGAGTAGGAAAGGGTTAGATATTCTGCCTGGTTTCTCTTTAATAAGATGTTATTAATTTTTATACAGCAAAACAGATACATTAATAAATGCACAACCCTAGATCTAGTATATTAACTCCCATTGGGTAGAGACAGCCTTTGCAAGATTATACAACAATATACTAAGATTAACCACTAACCCTATAAAACATATCATTTGTTTGTCGCATTCAACAATATTCTCTAAAACCTAATGAGATAGGGCCATGGGATGGGTCATTCCCTGTGAAAAGACTTAACAACCACCAGGACAAACAAACAAACAAAACATTTCTGTATGGTAGGGTCAATCTGTGTATTCCACTGCCGTAGAATAATGCCAGTGCTGCCGCCACAAAAAATATAAGAGCATCTATTTTAATTTCAGATATGGAACCTGGATATATTGAAAGAAGAGCTATCTTAGGAGACTGAGCCAATGGGGAGCTAACGATCTGATTATAGATATAAAAAACATGTTTCCAATAGGGCACTATATGAATATTCTACCAGGTTTTATTAACATCTGTGATTCCTATTGGGGAGATTTAGAGAGATTTCTCATCACTGTTTAGAAACAAAGGAAGTGATGGGAAATTTATCTAGCAAGCACACAGACAAAAAATAATTTTTATTACAAAGGTAAAGTATTAGAACTTTTGACTATGTGTATTGCTTTCTGTGCCTTCCCAGTGCCACCCCATTCCTTGTCCTGGTATCTCAGGAAATGAGGAAACATTTATTTTATGTGTTCACAGAAAGGATAAAAAAATCTTAAAAAATGTAAAGCTTCCCTACTTTGTCCAGAACTGAAAAAATGTGGCTGAAGTAAGGTTTTAATCTATTCAACAAGGGTTTTGCGTTTTCTCATTCCACGCTCTGAGTTTAATTACTCTTACTCACTGAGGATTAAAAACTCTAATAAAAGCACTCCATCTATAAAAATAGGCACCTCAGGGTATTAAATGGGCAGTATATTGTAAAATTGTCTCTTCTCTGTTTTTTTTTTTTTACAAATGTTAATAGAAGATGGCTCAAAAAAATAAAGCAGACATTTCTTTCACAAAGGTGTCAATTTATAGGTCATTTTCTTATGCTCACAGCAGGCCAGTAAAGAAACATCATCTGACAATGGAAATATCCCACATGTGTGCTTTACCTTCTGCACGAATATCTTATATTATCTGAAGTGAAGGTGCTAATTTTGACTTTCTTTGGTTTACTTTGCATACCATACTGGGTTTTTCAGAACAATTGCTTAAAGACAAACAGATTTCCTACCACTTGTTTCAGTGAAATCTAGGTGGGCAACATATGGCTCATCAAAAACAAATGTGACTGATTTGATCATCATTTGGGACAATAAGATTAGATAACAGGCATTTTGAAATTCCCTATATTTATTGTAAAGCAGTGCTTGATGAAAAACATAGTTTAGTAAGTAGTAATAAGCAGTTAAGGCAGGAACATCTCACAGGAGGATAGTAACCTCAAGATAGCCCATTGTTAAAATGTTTATAAAATGCTATAGCTTGAGGAGAACAAGAAAAAGTAGTAAAGTATGTAGAGTATCTGTAAACTAAAAAAAACAGACAGGTAACTAATAATGTATTGCTAAACCATGGTCTATAAACAAGGTTCTCAAGAGCATGATAGTTGTGTAGCTAAAAGAGTAGAAGTTAGTGTTGATAAGTCAGGTGTTATTTGCATTGCCATATGTTAGTGTGCATCAGCTCCCGTGTATTAGCATTCATTAGTGTGTGTCCCCGACACTGAGTGTGCTGCCTGGCTTGGAGGGTATTTAAACACCTATCTTTCTGGTGGCTGGTGCTGTGTTTTCCTACTAGCTACCCTGTAGGTTTTTAGCTGTTATTCAGATTACCCATTGCTGACCTGGATCACCGGACTCTGTTCCTTGTTTCAGACCCTGTTTCTGACTCTACTTGTTCCTATTAACCCCTTGCCTACTGGTTGCCTCAGCCTCTGCTTTTTTTTTTAAACAAAAAATGCTTCCATGTAAACTCACATCATCAGCTCAGAAGATGTTGATGAGAAGCTCTGAGCAATATCACACAGGATTGGGGGCAGGTAAGTATAAGACTTGCAGGGAAAAACAGGAAGGAAGGGGGGATTGGATATGCAGATAGACTTTAAGGGAATACAGTACAGCAACTGTATTGTATTGCATCGTGCTATAAGGGAATTACAGTTTTTGGTGCCGTACACCATAAAACAGTGAAAAACAATCACAAAACATATTTGTATATTATATACTGTACAGCATGTTTCTGTAAGACACCGAACAGAAGTTGGATATTTCCACCAAAAAAGTCAAATAAGATGTTTTTATAAAAGCATCAAGTTAAAGTTGTCAATTCATACCCCCTGCTTCCGTATTCAACCTTCTTCCAGTGCAATTTTGCCAGTTTACAAAAAACAGGGGTAGAAAAGATCTTGGCAAAAAAGGTAGTGATAGCCACAGGTGATATCTGGGAGATGGATATTTGCTCCAGTTGGCAGCAGTGTACAAGGCAGGACCAGATTAAAAGCAGCTGCCATCTTTGGCTCTTCATGTATTTTGTGGGCCTTAAAGAAGTGCCAATGTCACATAGCGGTTAATTGAGCCCTTGTGCAGAGGAATAAGAAGCTTGCTTGGAGCACACAGATCTAGCAGTTTGACAGGGGCAGATGTCTGAAAAAGAACATGCAGCTTTCTGGATTGGCAGATAAGGCCGAAAAAGTACTTTTCCAGTTAGCTTATGTGTAAGAGGATTATAGCATAAATAATTCTGAAGAAGTACTACATGTAAAGAAGAACTCCTAGATAATGTAAAATCATATGTTTCATTCATGTTAAAAAAAATCGCTATACCTATTGTAAACTCTGGAATGTTTTATTATGTGTGATTCTTACTTATATGTATTGCTTTTTTTTACAATTCAGGCACCTATGTGCCTTGTATTACAGACCACTGGGGCAGCATTGTTGTAAGGGTCATTTGTTTAAACACTGTTGTTTGTTTCTGCCTTCTCTAATAGCCAACAGCCCCCTGTTTCCAAACCTCCCACTATCCCCTTGCCTATTGTAGAGTGTTGATGGCTTATAGGGAGATACCTCATTAGAAGGGAATATACATGTGCTATTAAGCCAAAGCAAAACTGAGGCTTTATGGTACAGCCCGGTACAGTTCAGAGTAAGATGTGCACAGAGCCTAAGCTACAGGGAAGGACGAGTAAGAATGACATTTTTCATCTTATATTTCAACTTTTTATTACTCCTATGTATCTTTTGATTCTTTATGTATTTTTGGAAGATGCTTAAGGACCATACTTTAGGACTTGTTTTGATAAATGCATGTTTGCCTGGAGTTCTACTTCTAATTAAATCATGTTTTGTATGCATTTGGAGGAATTTTGCTTATCTTTGTTTATTCTTTGGGGGAACAATTATATTTGATGAAGAGCTCTAGGGAGTGAAAATGATAGTTTGTGTCATTAATCATCCATGCTTATATTTGATTATATGTATTTTTGAGAGATGAACAATTTAAAACATTATTCTGATATCTATATACGTACTTCTGTGCCAGATACCCTAGAGAGGAAGATCTACCTGCAATTCTCCCACTAGATACACTGCCTGAGCATGAGCTAAGAAGGATGGCCAGTGACACATATAACTACACATGCTCAAAGTAAAACAATGCAGCTGAAGAGATAATAAGTGTGCGTTTCACCAGTTTACTACAGGATGCTCTATGACATAATGTAGCTATGGTCACCTGATAAATTGTTCAGTTACAAGCATGCAGCTGCACAAAACCATACTTCTGGTTAGGTAGGCATTCCTTTTTTTAATGGTTTAATCAGGATGGTCTAACAGAAATATATTTAATGAGGATAATATTAAAGGCCATTTAAACCATGATACGTGTTGCATTAAGGTGCCTGTTCATTTTGGGACCTGAATGTACTTAATCAATGTGATCCTTTAATAAGCTTTAATATGCCTTGTTGGAGTGTACATTCAGGAGAAGTGGAGCAGGAAGATGGCTGCCTGTGTGGAGCATCTTAAGGAGAGGCTTTGCTGTTATGTTTTGGAGAGATGAGTACAAGCTACTGCCACTGAAGATTGCAGGAAGTTCTGACCACTCATCCTAGTAGGTACTTGTGCTACCTGGTGGTGCTTACAGTGGACCTTTACCCTCTTTCACTAAAAATAAGCTCAGCATCCAGATTTGCATTCTGATATGAAATCATCTTACATTTATTAGTTAAACAGCCATACATAGCCTTTATTAAAATTACTGCATTTCCACTTCTTGGTACTCTTTGGCATTAGTGATGGAATCTGAGCCTACGAGATGCATCCCGGGAAGGTTACATTAATAGTGCATTGCTCGGAAATCTCATCTTTAAATTGCAAAATCTCAAAAGAGTTCTGGGAAATTATCTTCCGCCTGAGATGATGTGCACTGTCACATATTCCAGGCACATGTACTGGAGTTTTAGGAAGTAAAGGGAAATAGATTAGTCTGCCTTTAGTGAAAATGGGCACCGTGACAAAAATGGGGAGGAAAAGAAAAATGAGGTAAGCAAAGAATAAAAAGTCTGCAATTATCTGATTGTCGATTGTCATTTCTAAACATTTCTAAAGGCACGCTTGTCATTTTTAAGATAAGGGTGAATTTTCTCTTTGAGGGCCGGTTCACACCATAAAGTCCGCGTTCCAGTGCGTTCGGCTTCTGGAACGCACTGGATCGCAAGCTGGCCGGCTCCCTGAGTTCAGGGGCGGGAGGGGGCTTGGTGGTGCATTGAAGGCAATGGCACTGCATCCACGTCCCCTGGCCTGGAACATTCTGTAAAAATACTGCACACACTATTTTTGCAGAATGCACTGGACCAGGTGTGGGCGATCGCACTGTGGGGGTGTGTGGCTGTGATGCCTTTGTTATATTAAAAAATTTAAACATTTCTGCCAAGAAAAAAATGTTGATTACATTATTTCCAGGTTTGTTCTTGTAATGTGCGGATAATCTCTTTTCTGATGCAGGGCTTTAATTATACATCATATAAATACTCAGATATTCCAGAGATATGCAGAGGGGAAAGGTGATATCTTAAACATGACTACACAATCTGTAATAGAAACAGGGTACATCATACAGTATTATATACACAGTGTTCGCATACAAATACAGTTCAGCATATAGGACATAAATACGCTGTGTTATAAAATTTAGAAATCTATAGAGTCAATTCATATAAACACTTTTATTACCATGGGTAATTTTGTTTAAATGAGAGCTGTTTCATATGTTAAAGGAATTTATTTGTTTATCTAGCCCTGCAATATATATGTAAAGATGTAAATAGAATATTTTTCTATTGCAATTATGCAATACAGTTTGGACACCCCCCCACACCCCTCCTGTGCCTGGATAGTGAAGAAGCAGCATCACACTGATGTGCTCAATGCTCTGTTCTCTCCTCCAATCACCAACAACACCTGGTGGGATTCCATGTCAGCACATGTAGAACCCCTGATTGGCTCATAGTGCTTCTGTACAGGGGAATTACAGGATGCAGATAGCAGCTCAAATTCAGATTCTCATCACTAGTTGCATATGTTATTTCATTAATTATTAATTGAGTTTATAACCCTGGAGTTTAGCTTTAAAGGACAGCTTCAGGCAAAACCTAGAGCACTCCCCCCCCCCCCCCCCAATATGTTTTTGTTTTTTTAGATAACCTCTGTAGCATTTGATACTCTTCTAGGTCTGCAATCTGGGTCTCTCACCATCTCCATTTCTGGGTATGGGGGATCAATAATCCACCTCTGAAGATGTGCCCGAGCTGGCTGGTTTGATGGCGCTAACATCATTGCCTGCAGACTCTCTTCCAGAGAGGAGCATGGTGATGGACAGCTAATAGGAAGTGTCCCCATTATGCAGTCAGTGTTGTGGACACCAAAAAAAGGACCCTGCCTCCATTGCACAGAAGAAGAGAGAAGACTCTGGACTGAAACATCACATGACTTCATTGATTTTAGTGCGTCAAAAAGGACATTTAGATAGGGTTTTTCATTTTTGATGTAAGAGATTAGTTAGGTGGGGTGGAAGGGGGAGAAGTGTTCAGCTTTAAAGATTTTGCAGTATGCATATGCTGAATTTACCGGATGCCTGGTATTCTGTATGTAAAAGTGAATTCACAAAGATTATCACACATGTTTTTGCTCCTGCAAATACCTCAATCCTTTTGGCTGATTAACAGTTCAGTTGCAGAGAACAAGAATAGGCAGAGATGCAATAAACCTCTCTCTAATGAGCAATAGTTAAACCTCTTTCTAATGAGCAATAGTTAAATGTGCAGCAAAACTATTTGATACCAATGTGATATTTATTTTAGTAATTTAAACATTTGGAACAATGTGAAAATTGTTATAAGATAAAATAATGAATGCATGTAAAATAACTCTTTGTGCATTGATGATTACAAATATTAAACCTAGTTTGATTCCATGGGTTTCATGAAAGAACTGTGATGCAATTTGTTTTACAAGGTTACACAGTAGCAATGATCAATAGTTGAACAAACACAGACACTTGGCTGTAGCTCCACATTCATTCATGACTAGTACCTCTACCTGACTTACTTCTTCACTGTCTTCATTTTTCCCCCTCTACCTGCTGCTGGAAGGCTAATACAGGCTGCATACATTTCCCAATGCCTCATCCTCAACCTGCAACACTGATAGATAAATATTAGGAGGGTTGAAATTGTAGTTTATATGCATCACCACCCCAAAACTAGTGTGTAGTTGAGATAGGGGATTAACGCTTATACATAGGCAAGTATGAGCACTTACCGTATGTAAATATTTTTTTACCTGGATCTGTTTTTGAAAGTCGATATACTGCTCCACCAAATGTTGGGCCTGCAGTTGGGAAGGAAGCCCATCTGTTACAATGGGTGCCTCTATATCTTGTTGACTTGGTGGAGCGTGTATGCATATGAGCCCTGATTCACCAAAGGAAATGAACAAGAACAGTACACCAAAGGAAGATTGATAAGGTATGCTTACATCACTCTGCTTTTGCTGCTAAATGACACTTTGATGAAGAGGAATCCTCTGCTCCAGTTTCTTCAGAAACCGGCACTTTTGGGATTGTCAACACTGCATTCTGTGACCCCCCCCCCCATGTCACTACTGTATCTTATAGGGAAATGGAGGTTAGCAGGAAGAATCAAGGAGTGCAGGGGGAAACAGAAGATTGACACACTCAGCAGTATAATTTTCTGAAGAAATTTCAGTTCAGTGGACCATTTCTGTTTATCAAAGCCGTGTTGGCAAGCATGGGCAGTGGGAGAGATCAGAACATATTCTCTTATTCTTTTTTTACAGTTACAGCTGTTGTTTCAACTTTACTTTTTGTAACAAAGTCACTTTAACTATAACCCTAAAAAATCTTAGCTATGTATGAGGGCTGCTGGTTTTGATCGAAATAGTAGTTATGAGGTTGATATTTGGGAATAAACTAATCACAGACTTTAATTTCAATAATTTGCCTCACAGGACAATTTCATAGCATATTCCTCAGGTTTTGCAATAATACAACTCTAGTAGAGTTCTTACTGAAGACTTAAGAAGAAACATAAAATATATTAAGAAACAAGGGGCATTATTTTGGTGCATTAAATTCTGCTACCCTATGGTACAACTTGCCTTGCCTTTCCACAGAGCCTAATTATTTACATTCTTTCTTTCACTGGATTATTCATTATGCCACTTTACATATTTTACTCTACAAACAACCTTCATATTTAAGAATTACACTACACAGGAAGAGTATTCAAGTGTATTTCACATGTTCTGTATGGCACTATTAAGGTAAATGATATCTGAAATGTAAGGCTGACCATCCTGTCAGTATTATTGGATGCTACCATTGACTTTATTGACAAGACCTGAGTTCTTACATTGCACCTTTGTTCTGCTGGCCCAGGCTGCACCCTTCTGTCAGTCTCTACAATTCTAATGTATCCATAACAGTTAAGAAGCCTGGCAGGGGCTGTATTTCTGTCAATTAAAGAAGATGCTCCATGACCCTGCATCTGAGTGATCTCAGCAAATCAATTAAATCATTGAAGTAAACAGATCTGTCCCTTTGGCTGTGTAGTAACTTGATATTTCTTTCTGTTTTTACTGATACAGTGAATGGAGAAATTATATCTCCTGACATTTTGCCATCGCATTGACTGAACTACCAGCTATTTCAAATGGGGATTGATAAAAGTATAGAAAAATATGCTCATTTTATTGATTCAATTTGTGTTAAAAAAATCTAACGTTCCACTACTGCTAGTACATTTTATCTAAATAAACACCCCATACAATAGCACAAGGAATGGATTATTCGGTTAATTTCTTCTTCCTAAATCTTTATATTGTAAGTAGTCAAGGACCAAGTCTGAGCACAAGTCAAGTGACCTTTCAGCCCTGACTGTGACAAATAATATTAGTAGTATTTATCTTGAGTTAAACAGTCTTCTTTACATTACTCCTACAGTACATTTTGGTCCTTTTATGAGCTATGTAACTGTAATGATCTAGTAAAATGAAAGGAACCACCAGCGTTCCAAATAATGTTAAAATGAATGGTATTCTATGCGGTCATCTAATCATCATCTTGAGCACTAGTGGTTCCTGCTTTATGTTTAGTGTTTTGTATATATACATTTTTTAAGGTCACAATGAAATTCTGTATTTTTTAATTTGAAATACTCCAAGTGAATATTTTATATTTGTAATTTCAATCCAAGAGGTAGAGCTTCCTTCTTTTCAAATGTTTACCTGTTGGAGTCCCTTGTTGCTGGCATTACCCCTGCTGTCTCTTCACATACAAATACATGACCTGCCACATTGAAATATCCTGAGAAACTCAAAGACTTTTGTCTGGCACTGGATATCCAAGCCCCACTGCTCCCAGGATGGTCTGATCTTCAGCATCTGTTAAAATTATCTGTTCAACCAACATGGCAAATGGTCACCCAAAACCTAATCATCTCATCACACAGAGTTTGGACCCTGCTTTCTGCATCTCTAGGGACCCATTTGCCTGGCATACCTACCTATTTCTCTTTGTGGGGGAAATAATTTGCAGCAAAGAGACACACTTACAGATGTCTCCCTTACCTAGACTCTTTTCTCCTAGATTCCCGACCTGTTTGTTTGCTAATCTACCCGACACCCCCAGCAAATCTTTACTGCCCTAACAAACACCAGACAGGCTTCCTGATCTCTACCCATAATAAACTCAAATAATTCTATGTAGGTCCTATCATATTGATGGGAGACTTAAACATATGTTTTAAACTCATGTATATGCATCCACAGGCCATTCCTCAATTGCATACTCCAAATTGAGCAAAATTAAACACACCAAACGCAGCTGGATGTGTAAGGAAATCTACATCCCATTGTAAAGGACTTCATTAATGATTAGGCTGCAGGCACCTCCTACCCTAGACTAGATCTGATCTGACCTGCACTATAAAAAATTAAGAGATATATACTACTCTTTAGCAGACATAGTATAATTCTTTGCCCATTACTATTAATCTCTATACATCTTTTGACCCCTACATTGCAACCATAACAGAGGGGCAAATATCTCCAAATACCTATCAGACTTTGGAATTGCAAAGGAACCCTCTGCAGTGATAGAGGCCATGTAGAAAAACAGATATATCTGAGAAGGAGTTTTAGAAGGCAATCTGGAGCATGCCCAATGGAGAGAGCCAAGGCCCAGATGATATTAAAGACTATTTGAACAGATCCTGTCTTCTCACTTCCTCAAATTAAGTCAATCAACCTAAAAGAGTCCTTTCTTCCAGAGACCAAATTAGTACATATCATAGTTATTCCAAACAAAGGGAAAGATCCTCTGTCCAAGTTACATGCCAATCTGCCTGATCAATATTGACATTAAAATCCACGCAAACATCCTAGCTTCTTACCTCAAACCACTCCTTTCCTGTTGGATTTATCCAGACCAAGTTGGCTTTGTTCAAGCGAGAAAAGTCAGGGATAATTTTCTATGAGCAATCCTAATTACATACTATGACTAACTGCACAAAATACTCTTACTGCTTCCTAACATGCTCTCCAGGATTATGGCCTTATGCAGGTACCCTACAGCCAAAGTTACAATTAATGGGGTTACCTCCCTTTCCATTGATCTCTGTAATGGCATTAGACAGGGCTTTCTGTTGTCTACCCTGCTCTTCATTATCACCCTGGAGCCCTCCCTGGCTACACTATGTTACAATAACGACATAGCTAGCATGTGCATTGGACAAACTATTCATAACATGGCCACCTTTGAGTATGATGTTTTATTATATGTCCATTACCTTGAATAACTCTCCTGATACTCCTGCTTGAATTAAATAATTTAGGCCATCATGGCTAAACATCAACTCGGCTAAATCTGAAATTTTAAACATCAGGCTCTTCAACTGCAAGGTCTCTCACATACAAACACAGTTCCCTTTCTTCTGGTGAGAGCAAAACCTAAAATACATAGGCAATGAACTAACAGCCCAATACCAAATCTTTTCAGACATAACTTCCAGTCTCTTTATAACCACATTATAAATAACCTGTGCATAGGGACAACCCTAAATCCTCCTGGTCTGGCTGCAATGGGATTTTCAAAATTAATATATTACTCTGCGCCTTGTTTTTGTTTCAAATGTTGCCAAATGCTCCTCAGATCAATAAACACCAAATTCATTATAAATCATTCTGCTCACATAAAAAGCACAGAATCAATTTTTGAGTAATAACTAGAACTAAAGCTAATAGAGGCATAGGTTTTTCAGATATTAGAAAACACTACAATGCATCCTTACTTAAAAAGACTAGTTTGGACATATTGGAAGTCCCAAAAACAATGGGTGGAGGCTGTGGAAGGTCTTGCGGGCCAAAAAGGTAGCATGATTCTTTGAACACATAAATCACAAAGGAGTCTGGCCAACACCATTGCAATGCTCCTACAAATACCACAACACTTAGAATGTGTGACTCAGAATGCAAAAACTATAATTGGCAACAAAATTTTCCTCTCCTGCCACTACTTTAAAACTCACAATTTCCTATGGTTTTATCTTTTCAACATTGGCCTACAGAGGACTAGAGGTGCACTGAAATGAAGATTTTAAAACCGAAATAAAAAAAATGTTCGGACAACACCAAAACTGTTTTATTTCTAACTTTTTCACATTTTTTCAAATATTTTATTTTTAATTATTTTTCATAAACTTTTACATTTTTGTATATTTTATTTCTATTTATTTTTATTAAATATTTTCATTTTTTCCTTGAATATATATTTTTTTAGGTGCTTTGGGGAAATATTAGGGGTCTAAACAGACCCCTGATATTTTCCTTTTAAAATAGAAAAAGAGATAGAGAACACAGAGTCCTGAATCCCTTTTTCTGCAGCCTCAGTTATAATTGAATAGGAATCCTCTATGAGTGTACCTGTTCATTTATATTATGTGGCTATAGTGTGTTTACTATAACAACAATCATGAATGAACAGGTTGTGATGTAGATCACTTCTCATTCATTCATAATGAGGAAACAGTACACATACTCTGCCCTCAATTATTTACAAACACTCAGTGATTACTGATTGCTGAGTGTTTGTACCTTGGTCTCCATCCTGACAGCTGTCACAGGAGGCTGATCGAGCGTTGTAGAGAGGAGAGCTCAGCCTCCTGTGACAGCGCTGGCTGTCTCCGCCCCCACTCGGCTCTGCCGATCTGTGACAGGAGGCTGAGCGGTGCAGGGAGGAGAGAAGCCGGGTCACAGCGATCTCCTCCCGCAGCGCTCGGCCGCCTGTCACACTTTCTCTCCTCCCCGCTAGGACTTAGATCAGCGCCCAGCAGGGAGGAGAGAATACACAGATGCACCACTATATCGGCAGAAAAATGGCACTTTCAGCATTTAGCCAAAAGTGCAATTTTCGGCCGATATGTTCCGTGGTCGATATATCGGTGCATCCCTACGGAGGACCAAATGTGACTACATTATGTTACCAAGTATGTCAAGAGACCTGCTCTTTCAGAAATTAGAAATAGATGGGGGAATACACCCATGGACTTTTGGAGGTGGTTTTTAACAGGCATTTGGACTCCCAAGGCAATAGATAAAGAATTATTGCCTACATCAGACCCCTCTTATGGCATTCCCTTGCTGTATAAACTGCCCCCAGCAGCAGTACATCTAAATCCCCCAGCCTACCTGTAGCCTAAGGCCCCGTTCACACCTTTCCGTCTTGTCGCGCGTTCAACGCTCTATGAACGCTCTACAAAACGTACAACCATGAAAATCCCATTGTTTTCTATGGGTATGGTTCACACCTTTCCGTATTTCCGCCCGTCTGAACGCCCTACAAAACGGCTGACGCCCAAACAAGTACATGTACTTCTTTGCGGCGTATTGGTCCGTTTTGTTGCGCGTTCGCGTCCATAGACTTTTACGTGAACGGGCGTAAATAGTGTTTGTGCGATTTCATCATCCAAAATCGCGCCTATAACGCCCGTTCAGCACATGGCCACAGACTCCACCCCAGGCTTGCATTCTGCATTTTCGTCCGAACAAAGAGGAAGCAACATGGAAGACTCTTCTTCAGAATGTGGCCTACTGGATACAGAGGCGTTCATACGGCTTGTGAAGACAAGACCATGTTTGTATGATATGAGGCATTCAGACTACAAAAACAGGGGCATCAGACGGCGTTCCTGGGACGAAATCGGCCAGATGATATACAGTGACTGGGAGGGTTTCACGAAGCAAGTGAAGGCAGCAAAAGGTACCTTTTCAGTGTTTACATTCTTTTAACATGTTCTTCCAGTGTTATCATGCGACCTGCGTGCAGTGTTTTCCTGTCACCTGCGTGCAGTGCTTTGCAGGACACATGACAACACTGCATGCAGGTCGCATGATAGCAATTCGACCTGTTATCATGCGACCTGCGTGCAGTGTTTTCCTGTCACCTGCGTGCAGTGTTTTTGTGTGTTCTGTGTTTTCATTTAATGTGGTGCATTACAAAAAACAATGCTCAGATATAAGTTATATGTAAAGAGACTTTATTAGGTAACAACAAGGATAATTTGGTTAAATCATGACTGGATTGCCTGCATCTGCCATGCAACCTCCCACTCAGGTGTCATGAAATATGACGCATATTGGTCCCGAACGGTGGCACCATGCGCTGTACCCCGGGTGCCGCTCCAATGGCTACTCTCCATGCAGTGCACCAATGAATCATCAAATAGAAACCCATCTCTGCGACGCACAAAATTGTGAAGGACACAAGCTGCCTTCACCGCAGAGATGTCGTTTTCTATTTTAAAATTGATTGGCGAGTGCAGAAAGCACCATTTATTGGAGAGTATGCCAAAGGCACACTCCACAACCCTGCGTGCTCTGGTGAGCCTATAATTGAAGACCCTCTTCTCCAGGCTCAGCCCACGACTGGAGTAGGGCCTCATTAAATGCTCACCAAGAGCAAATGCTTCGTCTCCTACGAATACATAGGGCATTGGAGGTTGAGCGGTACCTGGCAGCGCAGTGTTCCCCGGGAGATCCAGATCACCGTGGCGCAGCA
>NW_017306770.1:499967-500915 GCF_000935625.1 Nanorana parkeri | reverse complement strand
GTTAAGGATGCATTTACTCGACACCGGCGCAAAGAGAGGGAGTACAGAAGTGGTTCGGCTGCCAGTGCCCCTTGTCGATACATCCACGCGGATCAGCTGGCTTTCTTAATTCCATGCACCGAAATGCGAAGGTAAGACACGACAATCACAAGCAACATGTCATTAATATAGTTTAATGCAACATGCGTTTAATAATATATTACACATAATAATGTATTTTTTTTTCCGCATGACAGCACACAGAGTAGCTGGGGACCGAGTCAGAGGCAGGAAGAGGACGAGGACTCTGCTACACAGGCCACTGAGCAGTCCTTCTCTCCAGGACCGCACAGCCCACAACCAACTTGCAGCACACCGCAACCCCCACAAAGCAGAACACCACCATCATCTGCCATGACACCTCCCCTTCAGGTGTCATGAAATATGACGCATATTGGTCCCGAACAGTGGCACCATGCGCTGTACCCCGGGTGCCGCTCCAATGGCTACTCTCCATGCAGTGCACCAATGAATCATCAAATAGAAACCCATCTCTGCGACGCACAAAATTGTGAAGGACACAAGCTGCCTTCACCGCAGAGATGGCCTTTTCTATTTTAAAATTGATTGGCGAGTGCAGAAAGCGCCATTTATTGGAGAGTATGCCAAAGGCACACTCCACAACCCTGCGTGCTCTGGTGAGCCTATAATTGAAGACCCTCTTCTCCAGGCTCAGCCCACGACTGGAGTAGGGCCTCATTAAATGCTCACCAAGAGCAAATGCTTTGTCTCCTACGAATACATAGGGCATTGGAGGTTGAGCGGTACCTGGCAGCGCAGTGTTCCCCGGGAGATCCAGATCACCGTGGCGCAGCATCAGGCCAAAGTCCGAATGGGCAAATACGGCAGAATCTGAGCTGCTGCCGTAGGATCCCACGTCAATATAGCGGAAGCAGTAGTTCGCATCTG
>NW_017306770.1:499757-499957 GCF_000935625.1 Nanorana parkeri | reverse complement strand
GGAAAAAAATTACTTGTAGAAAAAAAAACGACTACCGCTCCCTATAGGCTTTATGATGCGAATGTGTTTTCCGTCTATCGCTCCCAGACAGTTTGGAAAATTGCATGACGTGGCAAAAAGTTCAGCAATTTGCACCCACTCCTCCTTGGTGGGCTTTGGCATGACCAGATCACGGAGGACATCCCAAATCGCACAGCAGG
>NW_017306770.1:490413-498314 GCF_000935625.1 Nanorana parkeri | reverse complement strand
TACCGCAAAGTAATGATCAATCTTTCTGCAGGTGCAATGCTATCTCTCATAAACGTGTCCTGGCGCTCCAAATGGGCACACATCAAACGAAGCAGCTCATCAAAACTGTAACATATAAAAAAGTAGGTGGTCAAAACTAGCAATTAACTTCATTTGTTATCAATAGCATGCATTTCTATCAATAATATTCAACAAGCATTGTATGTGTACCAACCTGTTTATGGACATGCGTGCATACGAAAAAAAATTCTCCTCATGGCCACGGAGGTTCTCATATATCGCCCAAAATTGGCCTCTTTGTGGGCGGTTGGCAATGATAGGATGGACCCATAACCTTCGCCTGCTCTGTCTCTTTCTCCTCAAATGAATAAGCTGCACTGCTGCAATGATTGCTGCACTTCGTCGTCGCTTCACAAGATCCATAGCTCCACTCAACACACTCTCCTCTCCAACAAAGAAAATTCACACAGCACACGGTCCTTTTCAGGCAAAGAAACAGGAAAAGGAAATTCTGCGACTCAGGAAGTTTTTCCCATTGGATGCAGCTGTAAATCCAGGAATTAATTTTCATTGGACGCCTGTGTAGTCAATCAAACAACGCGCATCAAACGCGTGTTTTTATAAAGTACAAAACGCTTCACAATACGCCTGAAAAACGTCGGTAAAAACGCGCGTAAGACGCGCATACATAAAACGCCAAGGTGTGAACCCAGCCTAACTGTATATCACACCTTATCTGATCCAAAATTCTCTTCCTAACTTGGAGCTTGGAATGGTGGCTACTTTACAACACACACAAGGATCATGGGGAACAAAAGTAGCCACCCTCCAGAAGGAAGGACAATGTCAGAGATGATTTGAGGATCTACAGCTGAGTGAGACACAAATCAGTTACATTTTTGTTAATGGTTAGGGTACATAAATCCATTTTTAGGATTTGACTCCTAAGTTTAGTGTCATTTTAACTTATCCTATTTGTTCCCTGTTGGCCTGCTAAATATAACGTTAAACGTGTTTTGTTATATCTGTTCACAGCGTGCAAAACAAATCTGTTAATCCTGTCCGAAATCCAGTGAGCTGACAGGAATTACCAGATGAAAATAAAGGAAGAAAGCCTGAAAAATTATAACTAAAACAGTCACTGCATCTAAGTACTGGTAAGCTGCAAAATACATTTTTGTTTAGATACACTTTAAGGAATGTGATAATGTGTTAACAAAAGCAGTGTGGTACACATTTAATAAAAACAGCACCAACTGTTTTGTAAATGACAAGTACATTTCAGATAAAAATGATTAGTCATCCTAAGTAGTGTCAGGTTATGTAGAAGTGCTTTCATAAGGATAGGTGCAGTTTACTTTATTAAAATATTTAGTGTGCCCACTGATCCTCACATCACATCACAGTAATAATTGAAAAAAACAGAGCTCAGATTTAGGTTTGTGCAGAATCACTCACACTGCAGGATGAAGTGTCAGTACCCTGAGCTAATGATAACTCTATTAATTTCTGTGCTGTAAGTCTAGCACTGTGAATGCGAAAAGAGGAGAGCATAGGGATGACCTAGGGGTGCTGCTCATTCACTATCCAGTCATCTGTCTGGGGCAGATCCTAAATCAAGCTGTGCTTCCTATTTGCACTAGTCATCGAGGACAAGACTGTCTGAACAGGATGACAAATCTTTGGTAGGCAATTCTATTCACATAAATGTATTTAACTTTAATTATAGTTGTTTACCAGAGTTCAACTTTAATTTATTTATAGGATCCATTCACAAATAAGAAGACGTATTCTGCTGTTTGTCATGTATGTACATGCATAGTCTGTTATTGAAATGAAACTAATCTAAGTAACTGAAATTGACTTGGTATCATCCTCTTGAAATCTCAGCAGGCTAGGAGCGGGAGAGGAAGCACTGGTAGCCAGCCAGGTGAACTGAATGCAAATGTTCTGAAAAGGAAAAAAAATGATAGGTGGAGAGAGCAGAGAGAGCTGAAAGATGACCTCATTAGTCTGCTGCTGCTGCTGCTCCTTTGCTGTCTAATCAACAGTGAGTTGTCAGCAGTATATTCCTTAATTGTAACAGAGAATGTGCTGTCATGGTGGCTGTGTTGTATGGCTAAACAGTGTAAAACTCATAACTGAATGAATAGAATTTCAAATCCTCCAGTATGTACACTGCACACTTCCATGTATTTCATCTGTGTATTTAGATGTCTCTGGTGTTCAAATGAAGGACACATGTAAATTACTTTATATACCTGTTAGAAAATGTTAGTCTTTTTACATGTTTGTGGCACTTGTGTAATATATGGTTCATCAAAAACACTTCTTTTGTCCCAAGTAATCCTGTAAATACAAAAATAAAATGGGGAACTCACACTTCAATGTTATGAACCAGGTACATATGACATATGTACTCATATCCCAGGAACAGGAAAGCTGTGAACAAGCAATACGCTTGTCATGCCGATGGCAACCTGTATTCCTTTTGTTGCTTCAAAAACATTGTCCTACAAAATTGGGACCCATCTTTCAGAACAGGCCCTGATAGGAAACTGGGATGTTCTGCACTGCCAGGGCCCAGATATTCTGCAGGTGCAGCAACTGGATGAAGGAGGGTTTACATGAAGCTTAGCTACCCTTTGGGGGGCATATAAGTTGGTAAATGGGCTATTTGGACCCCTTATTTTTCATCATGGTGCATGGAGTAAAAATTTAAAATGAAGGTGGTGGGCTAAAAAAAAAATCACTATTTACAGCAAACATAAAACTTGTGACCGCCTCCAACCTGGTTTTCCAAATTTTAAATTCTAAAAAACGTAATTTATATTAATAGACACATTTTTAGGTGGATCTTCAATTCCACTCAAATTTCAAATCAATTAAATGTTTTGAAATGTACATATACTTGTTTATTGTGCATGTAATAAAATTATTGCTGATAACATTTTTAAGAGATTAATTTCATATTAAATGAGATTCATAATTATTTGATATATTTAAGTGTGTCCCACAAATACTTATGTATAGCCAGCACTAGCCACAACAATACATCTCTTTTATTTTTTTTTAACAATTGTTTTAATAGCTATAATCATAACACGTTTTCCCATTTTATCTGGAGTTTTTTTATGCAATTACATTATGACAAAGACTTTTTATTAAAGAAGCCAGTTCCTAATAACCATAGAAGAGTCTCTGTATGCACACAGGCTACTGCAATATCACATTTCCCTTTAAACTCTTTGTCAGGCTGACCATGCCCTTTATTTATCTGCAGCACAACATGCTTATTCTACTTCTATTCACTCTGCAAATTTATGATGCCCTATTAATCTTTGGCCCTGCTGACTATCCCTGTTACAAAGTGTCAGCAGACTTTTGTACCTTGCTAATGTACAAAGGGCTTCCTATGAGTAATATCAGCATTTTGCCTTTTAATTGCACATATAATTTTTAGGTCTTACAGCTAATAAGGGAATTGAGACCACAGTTCATCACTGTCTCCAATGGTACTCCAGGGGTGTAGGGACTGTTGAAGCTCATACCAGAATATAACTGCACTTGTTTCTCTTGCATAGGCTACAATGCCAGATGAAGCGAGCTGTGTTCCGTACATTAAGTTCCATTGGAATTTCACTGGAATACATAAATAATCTATTTGAATTTACTAACCCTTTTAGAGGACTTTGCGGGGTAGATCGACTAAATTACATCCTGATATAAATACTGCATGAATTAAAAAAAAGCCGATGGCAACATTTTTATTCTTCAATGTCAAAACTGTTTATGAAATGATAGTTCACTTTTTTTCAGGCGTCTGCGTGATCAAGGAGACTTACAATACCAAACTTAAATGTCAATTTTATGTGACAGTAGCAACTAAAGTGCTGAGGCAAAATCTGTGTGAACATTGTGGTAAGACTGGTCCTTACTTGCAACTGACTTTGTATACTGTTATGTTTTTTTCATGGGCTATGACAGTCCATGCCTTTTGACAATGACCTTGAGTAGAGTATGAATAGTGGAATCTTTCCTATAAACAAAAGACTGACCCCTGCTGTCCTACATGTCCAAGAATTTTACACTTAAAGGTTCCCTTGGACAAGAAAATAGAATATAGGTCCAATTACACGTTTGTCATAGTTTGGGGTTTTTTGTGGAACCTTTATGTATGTAGTATATGACATGTGGACTCAACAGGGAGCCCATTATAAGAAAAAGCTGAAGGGCTGATGGGACAGTATCACCCTGACAACCGATATAGTGCTAATGTTCAGCATATCATCATACAAAGATGACTGGAAGGAAGAACGAGCAGACCACATGTTTCCCTGAGCTATGTTTAAAGTAGAACTTTTTTTAAAATATGTGCTGCAGCACGTTATTTTTTTTCTGCACATCCCTGTCCTCTTGTAAAATCTTACAACTACCGGCTGCTCCTGTCAGTGAAGTCCACCTCATGCAGCTTTCTGTGATATGGTGACAAATAGGGATGCACTGATACTAGTATCGGTGCCGATACCAAGTATTTGGGCGAGAGGGAGGTTTCCTCTGACCGTCAGTGCGCGAGGGACCATTCCATGCTGTATGACCAGCTTCATGCCAATTGGCAGGGAAGCCGGCTCTATGCAGATTGGCTGGGAAGCTGGCTTCCTTGACAATCAGCATTGAGCCAGCCAAATAGACGGCTCCATGCTGATTGGCTGGGAAGCCAGGCTTCCCAGCCAATCAGCTTTGAGCTGCCCAAACAATATGGAGCCAGCTTCCTGGGCAGTCAAGAAGCCGGGCAGCGGGAAAATGACACGCTTCCTGGTTAATTGCCCAAGAAACTGTCTCCATGCTACCGGAGGTACCGGTATCAGTACTCGGTATCGTCGAGTAAATAAATACTGGTACTCGTTCTCGATAGTGAAAAACCGGTATCGGTGCATCCCTAGTGGCAATGCTTCTGCACTGCTCCTGCAGTTAGATCATAATTTTTACCCTCATGTAGGCCATGCTTTTTTGCACTACCGTGGGATGAGAAGTCATTACAGAATGCATGGCTAGAAACATTTTCACTGCTGATTCACATGCCTGTACCTCTCCAACTGGCAGCTGGCCGCACCTAGCCTAACAGCTGCTTTTTGAACTGACAGCACTACCACTACTGCTGAAACCCTTCCACTGAGCTGCAATGTCTGGCAGGGGGAGTGTGTGAGGTACACATAAAGAAGGAATTGGTTCACTCTGATGCGCTAAAGAAAGTTTTTTTTAATTGTATAAGGCTTGTGCATAACAAAATAACAGGATGTGGGAACTCTTTAAACTGTCACACAGGAGCCTTTAGATCAGGGGTCCCCAAACTTTACAAAAAAGCTAATTCACCATCAATCACACTGTTTGTGGGCTGAACTATGGTCAATAGAAGTAGCAAAGATGTTTTGGCATCAGAGGTCAGTAGAAGTAAAAATGCCATTAGATCAGTGAGGTTAATAAAATAATCACTGCTCTACTGATCTTGAGATTAAAAATGTCCCTGTGTTGGTGGTCAGTGGAAGTAAAAAATTCCCCAGCATCGGTGGTCAGTGGGAGTAGAACATACCCCCATTTTTGGTGGTTATTGGAAGTAAAAAATGCTCCTGCGACTGTGATTAGTGAGAGTAAAAATGTCAATAGAAGTAATAATAGAATTCCCATCTGGCATTGGTGTCTGTAAACATAATAGAAGACCTCCACCCTAGTGCCAAAGAGGAAAATAAAGGAGAAGGAGGAAATAAAGGAGATGGTAACATCCTTTGGTGGCCAGCACATTAGAAGATAGGAGACATATCTAGTTCCCTGACACACCATAGGCGAGGCTTATGTACTGAATACCACAGGAAAAAGACATACTGTATAATAGGGCAAATTTGTGTGATGCTCCTGGTGTTGGTAATAGCTTACAAAACTTTTTCCCTTCTACCTGACAGATTTTTGCCTGCAGAGTTTAAAAGCTAGGGCATCTTAAGGTAAGCATATCCCTCTAAATAATGAAACGCTGCTGAGTGATACCAAGGCTCCTAACGATTGGAGTTGTCAAAATAATCTGAAACTGAGTTTACTGCTGAGTACTTGGTAATCATCTTATGATTTTTGTTGTTAGTTTTAATCAATGTGCACTTTGCATAAAGTAACAAACAATATACTGTATACTGCAAACCTTTATACTCTGGTTATATAGTTAAAGTTATGGTAACAGTGAACTGGCTTACATAAATCTGAGTTTAGTCACTTTATAGAGGCTTTGTCAACATACTTAAAGCTGGCCATACACCTGTAGATTATCTGAAGATGTTCTATGGCCAGATGGAAATAGTGCAACAGATTTCTCTATCTAAGCTAAACTGTGTGGATGAAGGAATCTCCCGCTGGGCCATGCTTCAGTATCTTGCTAGTCAGCCCCACTGGATCTCAAAATACCTGAACAATATGATTGGATGCAGGCATTGTTCAAGTGTTTTGAGAGCCAGCGGGGCTGACTAGCAAGAAACTGAAGATTGGCACAACGGGAGATCCCTCCATCCACACAGTTTAGTGTAGATGGAGGAATCTGTTGCACTTTTTCCATCTGACCATAGAAAATCTGCAAATAATCTATAGGTGTATGGCCGGCTTTACAGTTTAATTTTTAAAGTTCAAGTAGCACAGCTGTATTTGTAGCTGCTATTGCCTGACAGTGCTGAGGTTGTGTTCGGGAGGGAGCTTTGTGCAGGAGTAGCACTACTGACAAGCTGTCTGTATAGCATATATCACCTGTGCAGATAGCTTACCTATTTATTAACAAATGTATTAACAAATTGGAAACAGACTATATGTTACCATCAAAAATTCATTTCTGTTTCTCTTTTTATATCTCAGACTGAGTATTGATTTGCAGTGCTTTATTTCTTGTTACTGGTAAATTTTTATTTTGTTATCTATATGGCTTGTGTGTTGGCTTATCTCTTCTACCAAGAAAGAAAGTCACCAATGCTTATTTATTTGAATCATGTATTTTGTATAGTCAGTGCCATCCTGTTTTTTCTACTGGTGATGTGAAACATAATAGATGTCAATTTCCAATAATTCATAAAATATATAGATTAGGAAAACAAGAGCAATCAAATGCTGTAATTTCTCCACAGTATTTAGCAACCATTAAAATACAAACATATGCATTCTTTTTTTTTAATTCATGGATTCCTGTTTTATGTATTATCTAAAAATAATACTAGATTTTAAAAAAATACATCATTTGGGAGCTGAATTGTGTTTTCTAAATGTTATATTAGTTTGCCTTATTTGAAAATGCAAGGTAGTCTATGTAAAGGCCAAGAGGCTGCAATGTAACTGAATGTACTTGGAACCATATTGTCTCACTGTATTTTTATGATTTATGGAAACAATACTTAAGTGGCAGAGAGGTGGCTACCACTGCTATTTAAAGACCATTTAAAGGCATAAACCTGTAAGGTTTGCTGGTGTTTGCTTTCCCATGTGGTCTCCCTACAACATATTCTAATCCTAGTGTGACTTGATTGTATCACTTTAAACTGCTCCATGGAGGCTTGTAATTGGTATAGCAGCTTCAAATTAGAATGCTGTGTTCTTAGAAAAAGCAAGGGTCATTTCATGTCTGCATTGCTTATTAAGATTCACAACTCTAGAGTAAGAAAATATCAATATATTTTTCCAATAAGGTATCTCTAGTTATCTGTTACTAAGGGGTCTATTCACAAAGCTGCCGAAGGATCTGGCCGTAGCTTCGGCCGATCCTTCGGCTGGCTTCGGCCCCAGGACCCCTTCGGTTCAGGAGAACCGAGGGGGTGCTGTACGGGCTATTCACAATAGCCCGTACAGCTCCCGATCGCGGCCGAGCAGCTCAGTCGAGCGCT
>NW_017306770.1:476469-490308 GCF_000935625.1 Nanorana parkeri | reverse complement strand
GAACTCCTTCTGCACTTCGGGTCAGCCGAACATGCTGAGCATGTTCGGCTGATCCGAAGCCACACGAAGCAAGCCGATGTACGGCTGAAATCAGCCGTACCAGCCTGAAGTGAATAGCCGAACAGTGTTCGGCTCACTTCACTTCTGATCGGTCATTCACTCGGCTGCCCTCGGCAGCTTTGTGAATAGACCCCTTAATCTATACAATTCAGCATTCTCAAAGTTTTAACTGTCTATTTAAAAAGGTTTAAATTAAAATAAACTTCATGTCTAAGTAATAATTATTTAAATTAGATGTAAAATAAATATATAGTACAACATTTTATAAGGTGTGTTTTTAAATTGGTGATTGGGAGTTTTCCATTTCAATTAATTAATAAAATATAGATCTGAGGCATCCCAAGCTTTACATTGTTAAAATAATTTATTAAAAAGTCATGGCTACCCTTATTCAAAAAACAGTGGAAAATCCAATGACTATTACCAACGTGCAGTAACCAGTGGTGACAATTAGATCACAGGCTACTCAGATCAGTAAATTATAACTTTTGTGGTTCTTCTTAATACTGTACTTCATACCTAGGGGAATGTTTATAAAAGATTTGGCATTATATTTGCCGATATATTTAGTGTGTAACATTCCCCCTCCTTACTAAGCAGATTTATTGTTTATTTGCGGGAGGAGAAAGAAGCATTCGCTGACATTCACCAGCAACATAAAAGGGTGAATGTGATGCATGTGATACATTTCAACTATTGCCTATGGAGAGTGTGGAATCTGTTTTTCAGCAATTACATGGTTAAAAAAAATAACTCTTCATGAGCTGCACATTCGTCCTATTATAAGCAAGACCAATGTTCGCTGAATGTCGATAACTGAGCAACCATACAACACTAGGAAATGCCCAGCATAAATATCCCCATAGGCACGTTGTACTGCCTTATTGAATACATTCTTTAGCACCTTTGATATGGATCTTATTCTGCCCCAGTCATTGTCTACTATTTAGCAAATATAGCTATTAACAGATGACCAGAACCGAATAAAGGGTAAAAGTTTTTTTGTGACATACAATAGATGTGGGCCATACAGCTCTCTAGATTTATATGTTTTAAATACATTTTAGTTTTAAGATATTCTAAACAGTGACCTGTCTGAGGAATGGCAGGTCACTAAAAGTTCATGCACAATTGCACAAAATATAAATCAGTGTCAGCGAAATTGCCTCCATAAAAAGCATCTACTGCATCAATAACATCATTTTCTCCACATAATTATTAGTAGCTCTGTAATAGTCATAATGAGCCTAATCTTTGCACTGATTTAATAAAGTTAGAGTTAGAAATGGGGACACAAAAGCACAAATCAAATGGTGTCACATTTCTGTTCCAGATAATAGCGATCCTCTTAACATATTGGCTATTCCAAAAGAGTACCAGAGATGCAAGGTCGTGCTGAGTGTGTCTGTTTGGTTATACAGTATAGATAGATTTACTCAATCATGCTGGGCTAGGCTGACCCAGAAATCATGTATTATATGCTAAATATCTCTAGTAGCAACAATAATAATTATACATTTCAGGCTCAATTTACCAGATTTGCTCACTATAAACATCCAATTACAGAATCTCAATGTTTAATTCTCTTGTATATTGCTGGATAGTATTGGATATTTATTCACTTTACTCAACACTGTATTTTAGTAAAGGAGCCCCCATTCAGACCTAAATGATTTGAAGCATGTTCTCAGAAAGATGACACAAGATTTCCATTTTATTCTATGGAGCCCATTCACAGCTGAATAATGTGCTGTTGCTTTTCCTGTCAAAGAGGAACAGAAGCTTCTGTGGGGCAGTAAAGTACATTTTTGGCCTTATGGATGGATTTTTTTTGTTAACAATCCTCTCCTCCTCCTAGTACCCTGAATTTATACGGCCGAAACAAACATTTGCTATGCAAGTACTAGAGTAATTTGGCAGATACCACTAAGAAGACGCTTATTAAATGATTTGTAGAATCATTACTGAATACCAGTCCTCTAAAATTTTTGCATTTTTCTTTTCATTTCTGAGAATGTTTCTTGTAGAAACACATTTAGTGAAACATTCCTGTTTAAAACAATTTAAGTTAAAATTAGTCATAGATAAAGGATAAAATATGTCTGCGTCCCAATGTCAGATGGACAAATGATTAGGTGGTTTTAAGAAAGATCACTCGTGTATCAAACACGTATCTAATGTCTATGCTTACATTATTAGACCATTTCATTGCCATCAAACTTAAGTTAGAATCTTAAAAAAATTGTAGCAGTCTTCCCAAGACATGCATATAGGCTGTTATCCCTATGTGTAGAAGATATACAATGTTTCAGCTCTTGGCGAATAGAGCTTCATGAAGAAGGCTCCAAAGTCCTGCACACCAGGCCTGTAATAATAGTTGCTGCTTCCTATCTTATAAAGTGAGCAGGGGCATTGCAAGGTAAACATGGTATGTAATGTATAATATAGCATATAGAGTGCAGAGGCCAGGAGTATGTAATGTACAGGCAGGTCTACAAAGTGCAAGGGTCAGGAGTACATAATGCAGAGTCCTCGGGTATATAATGTTCAGCATGTAGGATCCAGGAGTTTGTATAGCTCCCCCAAGCACAAACTTCCCACCCCCTAACAAAATCTCCGCCCTCACCTACCTAAGCAAAAATCCTACTCCCATCACAAATCTCCCCCCTGCATTAAGTAAACCCCTCCTCCTCTGGATGACCTCTCCTCACCCACATCATTAAAAACCTCTGCTCGCTCCATTCAGCAAAAGCCCCACACCTCCCAATAACCATCTCTTAACCCCCATCAGCAAAAATATCCCACTTTCAAGAAAAGCACTCTTAACCCCATCAGAAAAAAAATCCCCTCCTGCCCAATAAACTCCTCACGCCAGTTTGCAAAAATGGCCCAACTCTAAAGCAAATTTTCCCCCTTGAACACAAACATCTCTGCCCTGCAAAAAATCTCACCTGCCCAGAATAAAAATCCCCACTACCCTGCACCACAATTCCCACTTCCCAGCACAAAAGTCCCTACTACCCAACACCAAAATCTCTACTCCCTAATACCAAAATCCACACTCACCAGCACGGAAATTCCTATCTCCCAGAACTGAAATTCCCACTCCCCAGCACAGAAATCATCACTCCCCAATTCAAATATCCTCACTTCCCTGCACCAAAATCCATTCCCCAATTTACTAGCACAGAAATCCCAAATCTCCAGCCCAGAAATTCCACTTCCCAGCACAGAAATCCTCACTTAGCACACCAGTCCAGCATCCTCATGCCAAACACTCACCAGACCTCATGCAGAGTGAAATCCACACAGAGTGAAGTAACCTGACTCATATGACATATCAGAGCCAAGGAGGAGTCTAGGACTTCCCTTAGCTCTGCTTTGCCCCTTTGGTCTATGGTCTGACGGGGAGCAGGGTACTTTGCTGCTGTGCGGGAGTCCCTGAATAGTGGTGGGTGACATGATCCATCTCTGTGCAGGGACTCCTGCATAGCAGCAAAGTGCTGGGTGTCACTGTCCCAGGGCACTGAGGAGCAGATCCATGACATGTTCCCCCCAGTGCCCGGAGCTAACAATGCCCATGAAAGAGAGCCTTCACCCATTCACCTTAACAGTTGAGTAAAATACAGTCAAATGGGTTTAAAAAAATTATTATTTTTTGCCTTATTAATCATTATGAATGTAAAAATAAAATAAACCAAGGGTTTTTTTGCTTCAAAATCTTAGATTGTGTTCTTCTCCCTAATGCCTGTGCAGTGTGGTTGCTAAGCCACAATGAACCCCTTCATGACTGAGGCCTTTTTTTCATTTTTTGTACCCATGTTATATTCCACATTTTAGGCCTGAAAATTACTTAAAACCCCCCAACATTATATATTTTCTGATTGGACAGTCGGCTCTACAAGTTTAAACAGAGTCCCGACGGCAAAAGTCACCGGGAGTCTGTTTAAACAGCCCCGATGCTGGCGACGTACACTGTACGTCGTCAGTCACGAAGGGGTTAAAATATTATCTACTGTATTTAAGGGTCACCGTAAATGTTATGATCCGCCTACAATCTCTATACAATCAATTTTAGACCTACCAAAACTATGTAACATGAAAACCTGCCCAAACGATCCAATCTATTTATATCCAATCAAGTAGGTCCTTGTACTACATACTTGTTGGTAGATACAAAAGAGAATGTACACTCAGATTGTAACGTGTGTGATGAGCTCAATGAAGACCTATACCCCTCAATGGATTCTGCCAGATGACCAAAGGTCACCCAGGGGGTGGGGAGCAATGAGCAGGAGCTTCCTGTCTGAGGGACCCACTGCCATTTTGTTAATTGAAAGCAAACTTTGGGTTACTGATTGAATTAGCCAGTTATTAAAAGCAAGTTCTTACTCCACTTTGACTTTACTTCCTTTATGCTTTTGTAACTCTTAAAGTATTGAGTCCAAACAAAGCTGGGAAACAAGCTTTTTCAAAAGGGGGTCAACAATGGCAGCCTACATATTTTCCTCAGTATGTGTTTCCTTTAAAATATTCTTTTGAAATAACCACTAAGTAATATCTCATGCCTTTGGCATTTTGTTTAAAAAAAAACCCTATGCTATTGGGAAAAAACATAATACAGCATTTTTAACCATTTTCAGATACTTCAAGGCATCAGAGACTTCAAATTTCCAACACAATCTGGCCACAGAGTTTAACTTGTGTAATTGTCATTATGTGATGTGTACAACTTTGCAGTACATACTATATGTTGTCTCTAGGTGCTTATTCTCTACAGAGAAACTCTAAATATGTATCTTTTGAGCTGCAGAAGCTGTGGCATCATTGATTTTCTTAAGCTTATGAAGTATGCAAAACTGTCTTAAAGTGCACACAGTCCCCAGAGCTTCAGGTGTAAGAATTCTGAGCTTAGCTTTAAAGGTAAGAGCAGTGATCAGAAAAGAAAGGGTAAAAGACTAGAAACATGAAAAAAAGATGTAATCGAACTGTTACTGTAACAAATTGCTATACAATGGAATTTTTGGAATGCTCTTTACAAACTGATAAAATTGTAAAAATTAAGATAGTGTATAAAGCACTGTGACTAATGTTCCAATTTGCAGTGTGGAAGTCCAAGGTTTTGACTATTTCATGAATCCACATGCAAAAATGCCTGTGGTTGCCTAAGCCAAAAGTGTATCTTATGCGCTACATGTACAGTAACCATCTTCAGTAAGTATCTTTAAAACAGGTCAGAATTATACGACACATGAAACTTAGGAATGTCTTAAAGTACAGCTGAAGCCAGAACTTTTTAAAGGTAAAGTGTCTCTGGGAAAATTTACCCACCCTGTTTGTCCTGATGATCTGCTCTCACTTGGAAATAATTTTGCAGTTGTCTCTGAGGGCCAGTTCACACCAATTACCGTGCGTTCCACAGCGGTAGCTGCTGGAATGCACTGTAATCGCACACTAAACTCCTCCCTTCATTCTGGGGCGCCGAGGGGGCATGGCTGCGGTGCCATTAACTTCAATGCAATGCCACACAGTGCGATTCGATGCATGCTACTTTTTTTTGGTTTCACACTGGACCGGAACGCAGGCAATGTTTTGCATGCTTCCGATTGCACTGTAGGCAGGGAAACAATTTAAATGGCACATGTATGCAGCATGACAGAAGTTGTCTTTCTTCCATGGCACCACATACATGTGGCATTTTGTGTGCTGGAAGCACTCTTTTTTAATTTTATTTATTAATAATAATAATATAAATAAAAGCACAAGTATACACTATGGAAGGGAGAGGTAAGGGGAAGAGATTCACTCACCCCCCCCCTCCTTTTTTTCTCTTCTTTCTCTCTGTTTTTTTCTCCTCCAGCTGAGTACCTGCCTCTGTATCCCCAGAGTTGGGAAGGTCAATAGTTAGATATACAGGGAATAGTGAGTCACCCGATCAATAATTAAAGGAAGGAGGCATAAAATATTGTAATGGGTTGCGGGTGAGGTTATATAGTTTATAGGGGAAAGTAAGAAAGTTAAGTATATATAACTGTAGATGCATGTATAGAGAGAATTTGGTATAAGTGTATGTTATTTATTTGCATAATATGTTATGGAAAAGTTTAATAAACATTTATTATTATCCCTCCTCTTCTTCTATCTTTCTATCTTAAACCTTACCCTCTCCCTTCCCTTCACCCTCCATTTGTGTATTCTCTCTTATGATCTAATTATTCTATGTGTTTATTTACGTTTGTTCAATTATGTGTATTATGTTACCTTTTGCATTAAAGTGTTTTTGTGCATTCTTCTCTGCTATGTCCAAAAGTTTGGTGTGTCAATGTCCTCTATTAAAAAACATTAAGGGGTCTATTCACGAAGCAGCCGAAGGATCTAGCCGTAGCTTCGGCCGATCCTTCGGCTAGCTTCGGCCCCAGGACCCCTTCGGTTCAATTCTGACAGCAGAACCGCCGGCCAATAGAAAACTGTTGGGCGGAGCGAGCTGTCATTGTAGCTCCGCACAATCGTTTTCTATTTACTTTTTTTGTACTTTTTAAACTATTTTTCTGTTCTGCTCAGTCCCTCTGAGGGACCAAGCTGAACAGCGAAGCCGAATACCGCTCAGCAGCATTCGGCTATTCACTCACTGCTGTTCGGCATCTATAAGAATAGACCGAACAGCAGTGAGTAGCCTTCCGGAGGTTTGGCTCAGCCGATCCAGATGTTGGATCGGCTGAGTCGAACTCCTTCTGCACTTCGGGTCGGCCGAACATGCTGACCCAAAGCCATGCGAAGCAAGTCGATGTACGGCTGATTTTAGCCGTACAAGCCTGAAGTGAATAGCCGAACAGTGTTCGGCTCACTTCACTTGGGGTCGGTTGTTCACTTGGCTGCCCTCGGCAGCTTAGTGAATAGACCCTTAAGTGATTTTGTACATTCTTCTCTTATTATACCCAAGAATTTGGTGCATCAGTGCCCTCTATTAAAATATATTAAGTGGTTTTGTGCATTCTTCTCTATTATATACAAACATTTAGTGTATCCGTGCCCTCTATTAAAATATCCCCATTCTTAACCGTGTCTCTAATTACTGGAAGATAATTCTTCACTTGTCTTAGTATTCTCTCCATTACTAACCACACTCTCTTTCTCTCCTCCCTCCTCCCCAGTGCCCCAACTTTAATCAGTACCCCAATAATATCTAAATACCTCTCAAGTCCTATACACAATCTTACTCATCCTATGAAATAAAGGGGCCATATGCAAGTACAATGAGAGAGAAGAAAGAAAAAAAAAGGAAAGAGAGAAAAATAAAACCCTCACACATATACTCCATTTACTATGTAGTTTTGCTATAATTCTCCTAATATACTACTTCAGTCTTATATATTTACCAATAATGGCCCAGGGTCCTGTTAATAATTTATTCCCTGTATTTTCATTTTATACGATTTATTATAGCTCCTCTTCAAATGTTGTTATCGATTGTTAGAGATCATTTTTATATCTACATTATCCCTTATATGTACAGTATATGTCTGAGTCTTTAACATCCAACCACCTTTCCCATATTTTATAAAAAGAAGCCTATTTATCTTGTTTCCTATGAACCAGTTCTTCTAAAGGCCTGGTTGAGTCAATCCTAGCAAACCACTCAGATATAGAGGGTATTCGGGCTGTAGCCCAATATCTTGGGATCAATGACTTGGCAGCATTCAACATGTAAGGAATTAAAGATTTTTTGTAAGCACCAATAGATTCTGTTGTGAGATGAAATAGACACACCCATGGATCCATAGGTAACTGTACGTCGCATACCTGCTGGAAGTACTCTTAATCATGTCCTAGCTGTCATCGAGAGTTCTTTGTCTCATACTAATGATCGGGAGTCATGTGATGTCACTCCAACTTGGATGGATCTGCTATGTCCGGGAAAATATGCAGTGAAAGGGGTTCTGTGACCAGCGGAGGGTGAGATGGGTCGTTGATGCATGCTGTGAGGTTGATGGTAAGTGCTGAGGTGGGGAAGTAATTCGATTGGGAAGCACAGTGGTGGGGGTATGGGCTTCCTGTGGTGTCAGATGCTTTGACAGGGGTGTGAAGTGGGTGAGGTGGGCACTACTACAGTTAGAAACATTTACAAAAATCTTGTGCATTTCTTACATTTGCACTGGATCTAGCAAGTAAGGTCTCCATTTTTTTTTATGCAATACCTTATTGATAGAAAATTCTCAAATTATAAATTAAATATATTATATAGAAATTATATTAACATTTTAACTACTTGAGTACTAGTCTGTATATACCCCTTCATTACCGGGACATTTTTCAGTTTTCAGTGCTGTAATAGTTTGACAATTACTGTACCCAAATTTTTTTATATAAGATTTTTGAGACAGATAGAAGTTTCTTTTGGTGGTAGTTAATAACCATTATGTTTCTTTTTATTATATAAAGGGAGAAAAAAAACAGTTTTAGGAATTGAAGACGTGCTAGGATTGAGGTAGTTAACATATGGAGTTTGGTAATTGTGCAATAGGTACCGTGCATTATCAATGTACAGGTCTTACACAGAGGGAAGACGAGGTGAAGGGGTTAATGTACCGATCACATACAGTGGAAGGAAGGAAATGAGGGGGTTATTGTGCAGAATAAGGAAGGTAAAGGAATTACTATACAGGCACTACAGAGACAGGGTGGGGATGATATTAAAATAAATGAAAATAACCTAATAATCATAATCATTGTTTAAATCTTCGTTCATTAAATCCTTCATCATGAGAGGTACAGGAGGGTGTTCAAATTATTCCAAATCAAATTTGTGATTGCTGTGATTGGCTGTTACGTTACAGTGATCATGAGGCCCAGAGTCACTTTCATTGGCTCTGCGCAATTTTCCCTATAAACTGTGTTGTCTGATGAAAGTGCAATCATAGGCATTGTATGTGAAATAGGTGCACGGACACAAAATGTAAACAAAATGTCGCTTAAAAATGGCACTCCAACACTCCACCATTTAAAAATTGTGTTATGGCAGTGAAGTGGTTAAAGCTTATATGAGGGTTTACATATACTTAAAAAAATAATGTATTGATTTAAAATATGTATGTTTAAAAGACCACCTAAAACATGCTTCCTATGCTGCATAAATAATATCTACATAAGCATATAAACGTATACATATCCTTGAGATTTTAATTGTTGGCATCTGCTAATTGTAGAAAGGTAGGGGGCATTCCCTTTGGACCCCATCTTGCAATTCTCCTGCCAATCCCCCAACACAAACACGCACTGAACATTATTAACAAAGTAGGTATAATTTGATGGTCTAGGCAAACTGTCAATATCTTTTTCATCTGCCAGTGATCCAAGCATGAAGAATTGACCCTGGAGGCAGCTTTGTATAGGTCTGCGGGGTTTAACTTCAGAGAAATTAATAAAGAGATGCTAACGGTGCCCTCACTCCACCTGGTAATGTTAAGATGACAGTCATAGCCCCGAGGCGTACTAATTACAAGCATTTAGCACACACTATTTAGCATACACCTGCCTTGAACTGGGATAGGATCATATGAGATACAGCTGGCTGAGGTACTCAGCAAATTATTTTACACTTCGCTATTCCAGATTCCTAGAGTGGTCATAAAAAACGTGGCATAAGTATTATACACATACAGGTAAAAGGAACTCCCCATATGCACAAGCTCTTTCGCATAATGTTAAAATAATTTCTTTGCTTATCTTACTACTTTCTATCTATTTACTTATCTGTCTCTCTATCTACAGTATCTATCTGAAAAAAAAATGTAAGTCGGGCTGCATTTAAATGTCATCGGCATTAGAAAAATCTAAATACAAAAAAAATCATTGGCGTTTTATTGTCTGTTTAGAATCTTTGTCATACATTTTTTGATTAAAAAATGATCCATTGAAATGTTGTTCAATGTTATACTTTTTCCAAGCATTGAAAAATTTTTTTTTTTAATGTGACATTGTTTCATGTAATTAAAAAAAAACACGAATACTGATACTTCCAGCCAAATTTGCCCCAGGTTATTCAAGTTAAGGTACCCATAGATGTAGAATGATTGTATGCTAATTTAGCTGATCTCTTGTCTATGTGCAGACACTATCATCAGATATCAATATATTTATTAGAGAGGTGAGAACACCTTTTAAACCATTATTATTTTCTCATAAAAAGCCAGTGCACCTCCTCCCTCCTGCACATAGACTTACAATAAACACTTGTCCAAGCTGAAAATCCATTTTTAAAGATGCACCAGGAGACCCTACTTGAGCTTGGTTGGATCATGTAAAAAATGCCAGGCAGTTTTAATCAGCTTGACACTTGTGCATCACAGTTTTTAAATAGTGGCACAGCTTCTGAATTACATGATTCTTGATTTGACTGGATCACTGTGAGACATGCAGTATTTATAGTTAAATACATATAATTCAACTGAGCTTGTTCCCTTTGAATAGCCAACCATGTGCAGATGCTTTCCACATGATTGGAGTGAATATTTCCACAATGTTTTTAAGCTTCTCAGTTTCTTTAATAAGTGATGTCTCTGTCTGAAGCAATGATGAACGAGCCAAATGTTTGCCGAAGAAAGGAGTGGGAGAAGGTTTTTCATACCTGCAAGCTTATATACATAATGTTAAAATAATGTCTTCACTTGTCTTAATATGTCTTGATTACTATATTTTATCTATCTATTTATCTATCTATTTATCTATCTATCTATCTATCTATCTATCTATCTATCTATCTATCTATCTATCTATCTCCACTATCCGTCTAACTATAAAAGTATACAAACATAAATAGATACATACAGTATATGAATACATACATATCAATTAGTCCTAAAAGTCAAAAGGTTGAAGCATAATATGATCCAGTAATACAGTCATGTAAAAAAGTACCGTATTTTGCGTTCCATAAGATGCACCAGACCATAGGACGCAGGGAGGTCCGGTGCGCCCTATGGAGCACTCGAAAGACTGTAGCTTCTGTCACAGCTTCTGTGACAGAAGCTGCAGTTAGTGACCGCTGAGACAGCGCCACGGTCTCAGTGATCACACAGAGCAGACGAAAAACCTCCGTTCTTCATCTGCTCTATGGTGATCTCGATCGCCGCAGCCGCTGCTCGGTTTTAATACGAGTGATCTCATTAGATCACTCGTATTAAACGAGCAGTGGCTCCTTCTGTACAAAAAATTACTCGCTCGACGCCCGAAACTGCATGTCTCGGGCGTCGGGATTCGCTCCATAAGACGCAGGCACATTTCCCCCCTCCTTTTGGGGGAAAAACGTGCGTCTTATGGAGCGAAAAATACGGTAAGTGCTTCCCATGGAAATTACTGACTTTTTAAAACATGCTTGAATAGGCAAACAATATATCTTTATCTAAGAACATTAGATCAAATAGTGTCTACAGATAAACGTGATAAACTTGAATAAAAATACAAGGAAAATTTGCCTTTGCAACCATTTATCCAACAAAAATATAAACACATATAATGGTGTACTATGGAAAAAGTATGTATATGCTTGGACTCAAAAGCTGGTATTTCCTGCTTTAGCAGAAATGTGTTTTGAGTAACTGCACAACAGTCACTGACATTTTTGACCACTCTTTCATGCAGAATTCCTTGAGTTGCATAATGTTTGTGGGTTTCCTTCCATGAACTGCATATTTTGAAAATCCCCACAACATTTTAATGGGTTTCAAATCAGGGCTTTAACTAGATCACTTCATAACCATTCATTTATTCTTGTAAAGCCATTTCTTGGTGCATTTGCTACTATGCTCTAGATCAGTGGTTCTCAACCCGTGTAACCTCAGGACCCACATTTGTCCTTGGTCATTAGGTGCGGCCCAAGTCACACTGCAATGGAATGCACAGCATTAGGGTACCACCCACTGTGGGTGGGTGATGCATTTGGGGTACCATTCAAATGAATGGCAACGCAACATACCTCCCACACCAGAATGCAAGGTAGGTGCGATTGCGTACTGTGCATGGTACTATGCGACTAATGCACTGTACTAGTGTGAACGGGCCCTCAAAAATACTGACATACATACACAACCACAGACACAATCTCACACACTCACAGACATTCTCACACACACATATACACTCCAACAAATTTTGAATTGTGTGTTTTTCTTAAGGTCCACTCAGTCTCCATACCGTACAAGAACTGGAGTGGATCCTTAGCCTGTGGTCCAGTGTGGACTGCAGTGCTGTGACGGAGCTCCATCCATATGTACATTGCTTGTACAGCTCCCTAGTGCACCCTGTAGAGGTGCCGGCAGCCAGAATGTGATGTAGTAGTATACTTATATACTTGTATACTTATATACTACTTGTCAAAAGTTTTAGAACACCCCCTATTTTCTAGTTTTTATTATATAATATATATGTATATTTTATTATGTAATATATATTTATATTTATAATATAAATGTAAGCAGTTAAAGTCCAGTGAATAACTTGAAATGGTACAAAGGTAAGTTGTTAATAATTTATTCCCTGTATTTTCATTTTATACGATTTATTATAGCTCCTCTTCAAATGTTGTTATCGATTGTTAGAGATCATTTTTATATCTACATTATCCCTTATATGTACAGTATATGTCTGAGTCTTTAACATCCAACCACCTTTCCCATATTTTATAAAAAGAAGCCTATTTATCTTGTTTCCTATGAACCAGTTCTTCTAAAGGCCTGGTTGAGTCAATCCTAGCAAACCACTCAGATATAGAGGGTATTCGGGCTGTAGCCCAATATCTTGGGATCAATGACTTGGCAGCATTCAACATGTAAGGAATTAAAGATTTTTTGTAAGCACCAATAGATTCTGTTGTGAGATGAAATAGACACACCCATGGATCCATAGGTAACTGTACGTCGCATACCTGCTGGAAGTACTCTTAATCATGTCCTAGCTGTCATCGAGAGTTCTTTGTCTCATACTAATGATCGGGAGTCATGTGATGTCACTCCAACTTGGATGGATCTGCTATGTCCGGGAAAATATGCAGTGAAAGGGGTTCTGTGACCAGCGGAGGGTGAGATGGGTCGTTGATGCATGCTGTGAGGTTGATGGTAAGTGCTGAGGTGGGGAAGTAATTCGATTGGGAAGCACAGTGGTGGGGGTATGGGCTTCCTGTGGTGTCAGATGCTTTGACAGGGGTGTGAAGTGGGTGAGGTGGGCACTACTACAGTTAGAAACATTTACAAAAATCTTGTGCATTTCTTACATTTGCACTGGATCTAGCAAGTAAGGTCTCCATTTTTTTTTATGCAATACCTTATTGATAGAAAATTCTCAAATTATAAATTAAATATATTATATAGAAATTATATTAACATGGTAACTACTTGAGTACTAGTCTGTATATACCCCTTCATTACCGGGACATTTTTCAGTTTTCAGTGCTGTAATAGTTTGACAATTACTGTACCCAAATTTTTTTATATAAGATTTTTGAGACAGATAGAAGTTTCTTTTGGTGGTAGTTAATAACCATTATGTTTCTTTTTATTATATAAAGGGAGAAAAAAAACAGTTTTAGGAATTGAAGACGTGCTAGGATTGAGGTAGTGAACATATGGAGTTTGGTAATTGTGCAATAGGTACCGTGCATTATCAATGTACAGGTCTTACACAGAGGGAAGACGAGGTGAAGGGGTTAATGTACCGATCACATACAGTGGAAGGAAGGAAATGAGGGGGTTATTGTGCAGAATAAGGAAGGTAAAGGAATTATTATAC
>NW_017306770.1:472177-476410 GCF_000935625.1 Nanorana parkeri | reverse complement strand
GGGGGGGGGGGGGTGAAATGGTTAAAAAACTATTCCACATTAAAATAAATGAAAATAACCTAATAATCATAATCATTGTTTAAATCTTCGTTCATTAAATCCTTCATCATGAGAGGTACAGGAGGGTGTTCAAATTATTCCAAATCAAATTTGTGATTGCTGTGATTGGCTGTTACGTTACAGTGATCATGAGGCCCAGAGTCACTTTCATTGGCTCTGCGCAATTTTCCCTATAAACTGTGTTGTCTGATGAAAGTGCAATCATAGGCATTGTATGTGAAATAGGTGCACGGACACAAAATGTAAACAAAATGTCGCTTAAAAATGGCACTCCAACACTCCACCATTTAAAAATTGTGTTATGGCAGTGAAGTGGTTAAAGCTTATATGAGGGTTTACATATACTTAAAAAAATAATGTATTGATTTAAAATATGTATGTTTAAAAGACCACCTAAAACATGCTTCCTATGCTGCATAAATAATATCTACATAAGCATATAAACGTATACATATCCTTGAGATTTTAATTGTTGGCATCTGCTAATTGTAGAAAGGTAGGGGGCATTCCCTTTGGACCCCATCTTGCAATTCTCCTGCCAATCCCCCAACACAAACACGCACTGAACATTATTAACAAAGTAGGTATAATTTGATGGTCTAGGCAAACTGTCAATATCTTTTTCATCTGCCAGTGATCCAAGCATGAAGAATTGACCCTGGAGGCAGCTTTGTATAGGTCTGCGGGGTTTAACTTCAGAGAAATTAATAAAGAGATGCTAACGGTGCCCTCACTCCACCTGGTAATGTTAAGATGACAGTCATAGCCCCGAGGCGTACTAATTACAAGCATTTAGCACACACTATTTAGCATACACCTGCCTTGAACTGGGATAGGATCATATGAGATACAGCTGGCTGAGGTACTCAGCAAATTATTTTACACTTCGCTATTCCAGATTCCTAGAGTGGTCATAAAAAACGTGGCATAAGTATTATACACATACAGGTAAAAGGAACTCCCCATATGCACAAGCTCTTTCGCATAATGTTAAAATAATTTCTTTGCTTATCTTACTACTTTCTATCTATTTACTTATCTGTCTCTCTATCTACAGTATCTATCTGAAAAAAAAATGTAAGTCGGGCTGCATTTAAATGTCATCGGCATTAGAAAAATCTAAATACAAAAAAAATCATTGGCGTTTTATTGTCTGTTTAGAATCTTTGTCATACATTTTTTGATTAAAAAATGATCCATTGAAATGTTGTTCAATGTTATACTTTTTCCAAGCATTGAAAAATTTTTTTTTTTAATGTGACATTGTTTCATGTAATTAAAAAAAAACACGAATACTGATACTTCCAGCCAAATTTGCCCCAGGTTATTCAAGTTAAGGTACCCATAGATGTAGAATGATTGTATGCTAATTTAGCTGATCTCTTGTCTATGTGCAGACACTATCATCAGATATCAATATATTTATTAGAGAGGTGAGAACACCTTTTAAACCATTATTATTTTCTCATAAAAAGCCAGTGCACCTCCTCCCTCCTGCACATAGACTTACAATAAACACTTGTCCAAGCTGAAAATCCATTTTTAAAGATGCACCAGGAGACCCTACTTGAGCTTGGTTGGATCATGTAAAAAATGCCAGGCAGTTTTAATCAGCTTGACACTTGTGCATCACAGTTTTTAAATAGTGGCACAGCTTCTGAATTACATGATTCTTGATTTGACTGGATCACTGTGAGACATGCAGTATTTATAGTTAAATACATATAATTCAACTGAGCTTGTTCCCTTTGAATAGCCAACCATGTGCAGATGCTTTCCACATGATTGGAGTGAATATTTCCACAATGTTTTTAAGCTTCTCAGTTTCTTTAATAAGTGATGTCTCTGTCTGAAGCAATGATGAACGAGCCAAATGTTTGCCGAAGAAAGGAGTGGGAGAAGGTTTTTCATACCTGCAAGCTTATATACATAATGTTAAAATAATGTCTTCACTTGTCTTAATATGTCTTGATTACTATATTTTATCTATCTATTTATCTATTTATCTATCTATCTATCTATCTATCTATCTATCTATCTATCTATCTATCTATCTATCTCCACTATCCGTCTAACTATAAAAGTATACAAACATAAATAGATACATACAGTATATGAATACATACATATCAATTAGTCCTAAAAGTCAAAAGGTTGAAGCATAATATGATCCAGTAATACAGTCATGTAAAAAAGTACCGTATTTTGCGTTCCATAAGATGCACCAGACCATAGGACGCAGGGAGGTCCGGTGCGCCCTATGGAGCACTCGAAAGACTGTAGCTTCTGTCACAGCTTCTAAATAATGTCTTCACTTGTCTTAATATGTCTTGATTACTATATTTTATCTATCTATTTATCTATCTATTTATCTATCTATCTATCTATCTATCTATCTATCTATCTATCTATCTATCTATCTATCTATCTATCTCCACTATCCGTCTAACTATAAAAGTATACAAACATAAATAGATACATACAGTATATGAATACATACATATCAATTAGTCCTAAAAGTCAAAAGGTTGAAGCATAATATGATCCAGTAATACAGTCATGTAAAAAAGTACCGTATTTTGCGTTCCATAAGATGCACCAGACCATAGGACGCAGGGAGGTCCGGTGCGCCCTATGGAGCACTCGAAAGACTGTAGCTTCTGTCACAGCTTCTGTGACAGAAGCTGCAGTTAGTGACCGCTGAGACAGCGCCACGGTCTCAGTGATCACACAGAGCAGACGAAAAACCTCCGTTCTTCATCTGCTCTATGGTGATCTCGATCGCCGCAGCCGCTGCTCGGTTTTAATACGAGTGATCTCATTAGATCACTCGTATTAAACGAGCAGTGGCTCCTTCTGTACAAAAAATTACTCGCTCGACGCCCGAAACTGCATGTCTCGGGCGTCGGGATTCGCTCCATAAGACGCAGGCACATTTCCCCCCTCCTTTTGGGGGAAAAACGTGCGTCTTATGGAGCGAAAAATACGGTAAGTGCTTCCCATGGAAATTACTGACTTTTTAAAACATGCTTGAATAGGCAAACAATATATCTTTATCTAAGAACATTAGATCAAATAGTGTCTACAGATAAACGTGATAAACTTGAATAAAAATACAAGGAAAATTTGCCTTTGCAACCATTTATCCAACAAAAATATAAACACATATAATGGTGTACTATGGAAAAAGTATGTATATGCTTGGACTCAAAAGCTGGTATTTCCTGCTTTAGCAGAAATGTGTTTTGAGTAACTGCACAACAGTCACTGACATTTTTGACCACTCTTTCATGCAGAATTCCTTGAGTTGCATAATGTTTGTGGGTTTCCTTCCATGAACTGCATATTTTGAAAATCCCCACAACATTTTAATGGGTTTCAAATCAGGGCTTTAACTAGATCACTTCATAACCATTCATTTATTCTTGTAAAGCCATTTCTTGGTGCATTTGCTACTATGCTCTAGATCAGTGGTTCTCAACCCGTGTAACCTCAGGACCCACATTTGTCCTTGGTCATTAGGTGCGGCCCAAGTCACACTGCAATGGAATGCACAGCATTAGGGTACCACCCACTGTGGGTGGGTGATGCATTTGGGGTACCATTCAAATGAATGGCAACGCAACATACCTCCCACACCAGAATGCAAGGTAGGTGCGATTGCGTACTGTGCATGGTACTATGCGACTAATGCACTGTACTAGTGTGAACGGGCCCTCAAAAATACTGACATACATACACAACCACAGACACAATCTCACACACTCACAGACATTCTCACACACACATATACACTCCAACAAATTTTGAATTGTGTGTTTTTCTTAAGGTCCACTCAGTCTCCATACCGTACAAGAACTGGAGTGGATCCTTAGCCTGTGGTCCAGTGTGGACTGCAGTGCTGTGACGGAGCTCCATCCATATGTACATTGCTTGTACAGCTCCCTAGTGCACCCTGTAGAGGTGCCGGCAGCCAGAATGTGATGTAGTAGTATACTTATATACTTGTATACTTATATACTACTTGTCAAAAGTTTTAGAACACCCCCTATTTTCTAGTTTTTATTATATAATATATATGTATATTTTATTATGTAATATATATTTATATTTATAATATAAATGTAAGCAGTTAAAGTCCAGTGAATAACTTGAAATGGTACAAAGGTAAGC
>NW_017306770.1:464235-471301 GCF_000935625.1 Nanorana parkeri | reverse complement strand
TATCTACATATATACAGAACAGGTCAAAGGTTTTAGAACACACATTTTTCCATATTTTTTTTTTAAATTTCCGCAGTTTATTGTCTCAATGTACTCTGAAAACAAAGCATAGAACAAATAAACAATTGGACATACAAAAGAAATCATGGAATCCTTTTCTTTAACAAAATGTAATCTAAATGTGTTCAGAAAGTTCTTCCTAACACTATTGAAGAAGTTTCCACAAATGTCTTGCACCTGTAGGTTGCTTTGCTTTCACCCTTCTGTCCAGTTCATCCCAAACCAGTTCGATGAGGTTTAAGTCTGGAAACTGTGCTGGCTACTCCATGATTTGAAGCCTACCGTCTTGTTCTTTTCTTCGAAGGTAATTCTGACCAACTAGGCATATACCAGAGGGTATTGTATGGTGCTGCAAAATGCTGTGGTTGTAGTTTTGGTTCAAGGTGCCATTCACTCTGTACAAGTCAAGTGTCACACACTGAGAAACCATCCTTTCACCTACTCAACGACATACAGAAACCCTGCATGATGAACTGAAAATCTCACATTTTGATTCATCTGTCCATAAGAACTTCTTCCAGTCTTCAGTTGTTCACTAGCAGTGCTTCATGGCCTAGGGAAGCCTTGATTTCTTATTTTGCCATCTTAGCAATGGCTTTCTTACTGCCACTCGACCTCTCAAACCTACAGTCTTCTCTTTACAGTTGAAACTGAGACTTTCTAAGTTCGATCAGTGTTAAGCTGTGCTTGAAGCTGTTGTCCTGTGAGCCACCTGTCATGCAAGCTGTTGACTCTCAGAAATGTGTCTTCTGATTCTGTTGTGGCTTTGGGTCTGCCAGACCTCTTCCTGTCAGAGTTTCCAAGTGCCTTTTGATGTTGTAGGAAACTGTACTTGCTGACACCTTGGCTTTCTTTGCAATTTCTATAAAGGAAAGACCTACACTTTTAAGGGTTATAATGGCTTGTCTGTCTTTCTTTATTAATTGCATTTTTCTCTCCATTTTTTTAGAGCAATATATTACTACCTGCAGTGCAATACTGTCCAAATATTGCCTAAGAGGGTGCAGTAACACAGTCTATTCCAACACTGCTTTTATACAGACAGAGGACTTATGAGTAATGCACAAAACACCTGTAGGAATTGTTAGCATAAAATGTAAAGGCTTAATTTACTTACATTGCTGCAGAACAACTGTGAGTTATTGACCCATTAATTCTTCCCTGAAAAAGGCCATTTTATATAACTGTAAAATTTGTAGTTGTTAACCTAAACTGCTTTTTTTTCACCTCTTACCACTGTGCCATTTCAGGTTATTAACTGGACTTGAACTGCTTACGTTTCGGGGAAAAAAATGGAAAAATGGGGGTGCTCTAAAACGTTTGACCGCTAGTGTTTATATATATGCACAAGTATATTTATTTATTTTACTATGCTTACTGCTAATCACTGGTGGTGTTACCATCCTATTATTGTTTTTATTTTCACCCTCCGTAAGGCAGATTTCCAAGTCTGAATATTTTGAAAAATCAAAAAGTAATTGGAGCCATCAATTCTTCCAAAGATAAAAATAAAACATACAACTTCATTTTGGTAAAATCTGCAAATCAAGGGGCATATTCCTTAGTGGGGAAATTTTAGGTCCAATGCATATAAATCAGATGCAGAACAAAGTTTGATTGGCTTCTTCAGCTCTAGTTTTATGTAACTGTGTGACCACAGAAAGTAAAGTGGAGCAATGATGGTGGTCTAGAGGACCAGGAAACTTAACACTGGACTTCACTATTTTGCTGCGGTTTTTGAAAATTGCCTTTGAGGCTATGGAAGATCCTTTTGGTGTATGCCAGGATTTGACAAGTTCATTTAGTAGTGTTGCATGATATCATGATTTGGTAAACAGCAATAATGATTACATTCACTGTAAAAATCCTGCCTTGGTTTCAAAGAAAAAAAATTAAAGTGACATTAAACCCTTAAACCCATTTTTTTACATAAACCAATACTGTAATGTGTGCCTTACTGTAATCCATGGTAGTTTCCCTTCTCTTTGCTGCTCTTCCTTTTAAATCCTTATCTCTTCTCATGCTGGGGGAGAACTTTCCTTTGCAGCTGAGTGCCTCTTCCTGTAGTGCTGGCTCAGGTTGTGAACCTACACACAGACACCATGGGGGTTATTTACTAACCTAAACACACGCACGCACTATGTGCGTGTGATTGTTACACAGCAAAACGTATTTATCAACCAAAAAGTCTCTAAAAGCATATTTCCACTAATGCCATATATGGAAAAATAATGCACATGATGCATATATAATGCTGCTTCACAGTTTAGACAAAAATGGTTAGCTCATGCATTTACATTCCTGCATTCATCAACGCAAGCAACACAATGTAGAGCTAATTTACACAACATCACCTTGCAATTCATGCAGGGCTTTGCACAACACACCTGCTGGGTGTGTACACACTACAAAGGTGTCTAGATTCCACCAATAGATCATGCTGGGAGGGAACACACTACAGAGGTGTATACTTGTTCGTGGCGTGTTTATAAGGTTAGTAAATCAACCCCCATGTATCAATTCCAGAGACAAGGCAGTCTGCTGCAAAACAGAAGTTCTCCCCCCGCATGAGAACAGATACAGATTTAAAAGGAAGAGCAGCAAAGAGAAGGGAAACAACCATGGATTACAGTAAGGCACACATTGCAGTATTGGTTTATGTTAAAAAATCTGAGGGTTTAATGTCACTTTAATTTAAAATACAGTAAGGACAGCTCGTACAAAAGGAATGACAGGCCTGCTGTTGTTTCTGTATTTGACAACACATTGTACATGACAAGAATGAAATGTTCTTCATCACCTTGTTTATAAATCAACCTGAACTCATTGTTGGTAGTGCCTAGGTGCCTAGTAGAGATTATGGGCCATGCTCTTATATGACCTCATTAGTCAACAACGACACATACAGCACATACTAAAGTTTTAGTAGACACATCAGTATATTTCAGTTCATTGTGGACCTGAAGTGTTAATTTGACAGTGAAAGGCTAATTCATTCTCATGTTTACAACTAGCTGTTAGACAAAAGCCCCGCTTTTGAAAAAAAAAATCAGTGACACAAGACTTGACATAAGATGATAATCAGACTGTGTTTGGAAGACATGTAAGAGCCAAACACTGATTTTGCATACATATGTGCTTAGATACATAGTGCACAGGTACACATGCTTGCAAAGAGGAAGGGTATGTATCTATGCACTGGGCACATACTCTACACCCCCTCTTCCTCAGGAAATGTGCAATCTGGCAGTGCCTTCCTCCCTAATGCTGGGCACACACCTTACAACCATCGCAAGACTTTTGTCTTGCGATGGTTGTAAGGTAATTAAAAAAACGTACGATCTGCCTATCTTGGACAGGCAGATCGTACTTCCGATGACTGGAATGCTGAACGGGCAGTGTGCGCACACCGGCCGTGCGGCTTTTATCTTGCCACAAACCAGCGGAACATCGCACGATGTTCGGCTGGTTTTCAAACATGTTCCTAAGGTAAAAGTAGTGCGACCTTACAGTAGAAGAGCAAAACATGTGCCCCATGTGCTCCAAGATGGAGTGTCTCTGTACCTTTAAGGAGGTGGGGCGTCCTCCTGACAGGCCTGCACCCAATTTGATATCTTCTGCCCCCATGTGCTCCAAGATGGAGACTCTCATAGTTTAGAGTTAGGACCGCACTATAAGAGGTGCCTTGGCGCGGCAGTGCGGCTTACACATCCTTTGCAGAAGACGTGTATCCAAACCTCTGTCATTGTCCTTAGTGGTGAGACAAGTTGTTTTACATGCTGGTTTGAGAGTGTGCCATGATGCCTTTCTACTGTTCTACTGTTCAAAGCCCATTTCGTGTGCACCTTACTGTATAACTGGTAACAAATTGTTGAGTGCGTTTGTCGTTTGTTTTGCTTTACCGATTTGGTGCAGCGACGCATGGGGTTTCTCAGCTGCCAATGGGATGTGCGGGATCCCTTGTGTGTTTCTGTACCTTTAAGGAGGTGGGGCGTCCTCCTGACAGGCCTGCACCCAATTTGATATCTTCTGCCCCATGTGCTCCAAGATGGAGACTCTCATAGTTTAGAGTTAGGACCGCACTATAAGAGGTGCCTTGGCGCGGCAGTGCGGCTTACACATCCTTTGCAGAAGACGTGTATCCAAACCTCTGTCATTGTCCTTAGTGGTGAGACAAGTTGTTTTACATGCTAGTTTGTGAGTGTGCCATGATGCCTTTCTTACAGTAGAAGAGGTCGCACGGCTCCCACACACCTTACGATAATCGTACGATCACAGGATTTCCCGCGATTATCTTACGATTATCGTAAGGTGTGTGGGCACCTTAAGAACAATGAGTTAGGGTGTCGGCCCAATACTAAAGATGCCTATAGTCATAAAGATCACTGACCAATAGGCAGACATGCTTGTGCAGAAGGAAGGTGCATATATATATATATATACTGGGAACATGCATCCTCACTAAAATATTATAGATTAGGTGGCAGTCATATATTCTCCAGTTAATTCTAAACAACATGGTACCATTTGGGTTCACCCTGTTATTTGTTTTATATTATTGTGGCTCAAAAATTTATCTATACAGGAAACAATACAGCCACAATAATCATTTAAGGATTTTGTGTGTTGCTAAGTGAGTAGATTAACCTCCATATTTCATTCATAAGTGCAACAGGATCATGCAAAGCACAGTAGGGAAGAGTTATGTATTGTAATAACCGCTGAGGAGTTTCACACAGAACAGAGTATCTAAGCAAATAACCTATTTTATACAACAACATGCAATGCAGTCCAACAATAATACTGTTGACTGTAGGGCATGGGTGGGTAATATACAATACATAAGTCCTGTTATAAATAGATGAATAGCAAAATAGAGAAACTGCAGAGCTACAATGAACCCAGCTAACAAAAAGCAATCTAGAGCAGCACGTTAAATGCATGCACTCATATTAGCATGAGTGATAAGTCTTGATGCATAGTAAGTTTGCCCTCAGTTTTTTTATTAGGATATATATCTACATGTTACCTGGGTGTGAGCTTTGGTATCACATACTGTATATTTGCAAATGTATACAGACCTCAGGACCCTGCTTTTATTTAAATGTTATTTTTTAAAGAAAATTGCAAGCTTAACCAATAAAGATGAACATTACAGGAGTAGTTCACAGCAAATACACAATATTTAAACTTAGCTCTGCTGGTCAACCAGAGGGATGTAATTTAAAAAAAGATTTTAATATTTAAATACAAGAGTTTTAGATTTGCATACATTTAAACATGTATATTTTTTACAGAGCAGATAGGTCTAGTCTATGCTGCATAGCAGACACTGGAAGGAAGCAGTTGCTGTTAGTAAAATTGATGGATATATACTTCTGCTTATGGAATGTTAAATGCAAGCACTCAATTAGCCAAAAACTACTTGCTGATGGAAATCAAATTCTCACTCAAGCAGTTTTCCATCTTCAGTGAATGTACAGGGAGAAGTCAGGAGTGCATGTTACTGCATATACTCCACTCTCAGGTGGTGATCCCAGGATTCCTGAAAGGATTCAAGTAAATACTCCACCAAATAATCACACAAACTTACCTTTGAAGTGTAGAACCTCTGGCAGTTTTTTTCTCTCTGTGGCCTTGTTGTGGGGATAATCCCAAACGTCATAAGCAGCAAATACAACCAAGTGACCCTTTCATGGTAGGGACAGATAGCAGTGAGCTAAAGAAATGTATCATGCAAAGTGTGCCATAATGTTGCAGGGATTGGTGGCCATGGTGAAAGGTGTGTGCTTCTACAGGACACTGTTTGTAACATACCTTTTCACATATTGCAGTATCATCTTCCTTTGAAGCTCTCAGCATTTGGTCACACGACATGTCAGAGCCACAAGTTGATTGGTGCTGGAAGGCTTCACTAGGATTACAGGTCTGAGTAAGGAGCAGGTAACTGCAAAATACCCATGTTTCAATGACTGTGGGGCCTGCTCTAAATGATGTCTGAATGATAAAGTATCTCCACTTAGGGCCACCAGCCAAACATATCCTATTAGTACAGGTCTGGGGGAAAATTCCTCCTGCTATCCATCCCAGTCATCCCGCTAATAAAAGTGAGGAGAACTCTCGAGGTAGGACACAAACAGCAGTAAGAACTCTTTTTTGCAGAGCAAGCCTAGAACCTGTTAGCTTCTTATTGTTGTCTGTGTACCTGTGGAAACGTAACCTCACTTCACATCAACACAGATGACAACATTGTCAGAGGGACAGAAAATGAGAATACATTTCCGTAACAAGGCCTCATACAGTAATTAAACCTGACAGAGGTTTTTACCTTTTTCCACGCTATCCAAAACTCAAAAAAGTTTGGCTGGATTTATGATTTATGTCAGCCATCTCTACACCTTTAATAAGCCAACATCTCTATGTCACTGTCATAGAAAATGTACAACCAGTGCAGTCAAAGTGAAGTCAGAACGTATTATTTGCAGTCAGGTCAGTGACTCAAGGAGAAGCCTCCAATATTTCTCTCAGCTAAGATTTATCTCAACCTATTCCTTTTAAACTTTAACCTTAAAGCCCACTTTCAGTTTTTTTTTTTTAAATTTAAAAATAAATAGCCCCGCAGTTTTAAAAATAAAAAAGCAGCACTCACTTTGTCAAATCCCTGACCCCCGCAAAAACTCCACCCACTGCCAGTCTTCTTCCAGGTTGAATGAGTCCCAGTGTCATTCAATTCAGTTCCTGTGAGACTAGTCTGTTATGTACACACTCCTGGGGGTGCATGACCAGGTCAGCTTGGGCTCACAAGGCAATACTGTAGAGAACAGTGCTAACATAATTATGTGAGTGCCTTTCTCTGCAACATAGAATACCATCCATTGTCACCACAGGGAGAAGAGGCAGAAGAACTATGACTGGCCAGAAGACTGATGGATTGCATGTATGCATAAAGGGAATTTTGAAAAACAAAATTTGGGTGAGGGGGGGTTAGCTATATGGAGGGGGGGGG
>NW_017306770.1:454096-463705 GCF_000935625.1 Nanorana parkeri | reverse complement strand
TGCATGTATGCATAAAGGGAATTTTGAAAAACAAAATTTGGGTGAGGGGGGGTTAGCTATATGGAGGGGGGGGGTTAACTCTTTTATTGCCAATGATGTGTCCCACAACAATCTTTCTATTTTGTTTGCAGCTACTTAAACAGTGATCTGGGCAGCTGTCCAGTCACCCAATCACATTTATGGAACTCCACTCACTGGACACCTCCCCTCCATGATTTCTGGGCTCTCCCACAATAAACATTGTCAGGGTGGTAAATGGGAGGACTTCAAGGAACATCCATTCCCTGGTGTCCCCTGTAGAACGTGGACCAGGCAGTGCTCAGGTCTGATAAGTTCTGAGTTTATAGGTGTCAAAATCCCAGCTGCAAATCCTGGTAAATAGTGCATCCAGCATAGTCTGTGCTCAATCAGCTGGAGCAGAATGCAGGGGAGACAATAGAGGTCTAATAGATCCATGATATCTCCATAAAGAGTACTTGTCACTTGCCCAATGCTATCACATAGGGGCTTGTTAGCCCCCTTGTAATAGAAATAAAGTTAAGTGGAAAAAAAATAAAAATAGTTAGCAAAATTTAAATAAATGAATTTAACTAATTTCATTTCATTAAAATAAAAAAAACCCTGCCACTTCACACATTCACATAAGAATGCAAACGTGCACCTAGGGCACACATGTGTAAGCGACAATTGTAAAACACAAATTGGGTATCGCTATGCATGCAAGAATGAAAAAAACAAAGTTTTCCAACATTTCCCAGGTGCATTCAGCTTTGAGGTTTAACACGTTTTGGTATCTATGTGATTGATACAACCTCATCTTTTATTTTGTACAAAAAATGGGGATTATATTGTGTTTGTTTGCACTAAAACTAATTTTACTATATCTTTTAACGAAAATATAGATTTGATAGAATTTTATGTAAATTTTGTGCAACATAAAACATTGCAACTGCTAACTTTTTATTCTACAGGATCTCTGCTTTCAGAAAACATATCATGTTTTGGGTGTTTTACTAATTTTCTAGCCACAAATTCAGATTTTAACATGTGCTGAAAATAAAAAAATTAAAAAACAGCTAAATGGTTAAACTTCCCAAAACCTAACTCTTAAACATAAATTAACCCATGAAATAATTATATTGATGAAAACTTTATTATCATACGAAAATTATCCAGGAAAAAAAACAGCTTGGAAGTGCAATGCAGCAAATCCTCAATCTGCTCTCAAGACATACAAACAATCACGCCAAAAATTACTGGTAAAGTACCAAAATAGCATATTATAGATATAAAAAGAATTGCATTTCTGTTCTCGGAAGTAATCCCAGAAAAAAAAAAGGCATAATTTCTCAACAATGCAAAGTCACAATTGGATAAATAGAGAGATGTGCATGTGTCAGAGGATACAGTATTTATGTGCATATGCACGCAACCAGCACATCCAGAACTAAAGCTTTCCTATGACCTTTACTGACTGCAAAACTATAGGTCCATTTCAGCAGGGGGGTACCATTGCTTCCACAGAGAGCAATGGTACCATTCAGCAGTATGCAGTCATGGGAAAAACATTTTCTACTCAGTACGTGATTGTTTTTTAAAGAAAACCAACTGTAAGACATTGGACACCTTCAAGGTAATTCAAGATCACGTTTGCACCACAATTTTGGAGTTAATGCAGCCTAAATAAATAAACTCTGACAGTTTGGTAAAAAAAAGTGATGCAAAGTAAGACAGTACTAAGTACTTTTTAGCGTAACAAGTCTGACACACGTTTACATTGTACATGTCTGTCGCAGTATGCAACACATACCTCAGGTGCAACATTCCTTGAAGAGGAAACTGAGGCTCCAACTGAAATCTGTCTCAGACACATAAGTGACACTTTGGACAGAGATGCTGGCACAGCTATGACTTTGTCAATGTGCATATATCTATAACAAAGTTTGTCTCTTGGGCCAGTGCCATTTTCATAGGTTTGCACCAAACTCATGAATGCTATGCACCCTAGTACATGAATTTGGTGCAAATAATGACACTATTCTTGTAACCCTAAGACACTTTTCTTATGTGTCTCAATTACACCCTTTTTGAATTCCCCAGCTATGTTTTGTTGCACCTGAAATGAATTTAGCGGATTTAAACTGAAAGTTCAGTTGGGCTTTAAAAAAAATACCTGGTTATCCTGCCATGAATGTCCATCCATATACAGGAATGTACTATTTTGGGATGACAACTGTGTTTCAGTTGTGCTCCTACATTGTCACCTTGCCATGTGCTCTTTTTATGTAGACTGCAAGTGGCCACGTTGACACACATTGAGAAGGCATGGTCCAACCTTGTCATTATCGGTAAATTAGTTCAAAGCAATGATGTGCAGGTGACACTGGAGCCCATGTAGGCAAGAAGTGGCTGAAAAAAGACTGCATGTGATGATGCATGAGATGAAAAAAGAAGAATAGTATTTTTAAAAATGGCAATTGTTCATGATACGTAGCACTTAAGAAAAAAAAAATCCTATCTATCTACTTTGAAAATCTGCCTTACCATGCTCATTGCTATTAAGGGGGAAAGAGAACTGCATTGTACAGTGCATGAGCATAGTGCTAAACATGAAAAGAGAGACAGCAACAGCCTATGTTGCATACTTGTGCATTGTATTATCTGTGTGAAAAGAAATTAAATAAAAGGCATTAAGTGCCATTGGTTAACTGTAGTCCAGCATAAATCATTAACTATTTGCAGTATTGCAAGAAAAAAGAGAGATGTCAAAACAATCAGTAACAGACATTTTTCTATTTTAAAACGTGCCTCTTCCCCACCAACATTCAGTGCAGTTCAATTCCCATTATTATCAGTACTACCCAAAGTAACATAATCATAGTGTTATATGAGCTGAACTAGCAGAATTTACTGTTTTTGCAGGCTACTGTTATTACATTTATATGGACATAGATATTTTATGCTTGTGTTAAGAATCACATATAAAATATGCAAATCCTTGGTGTAAAGTTGCATTATGTTCTCCATAAAACAGAAATTTGAACACTTTGGTAGAGTTTCTAAAAATTACCACTAAAAAGGATGGAAATGCTTCCACGAGACGCAAATACTCTCATAAGTCACCAGCAATCTCATTTGCAGCCTTGGTATCATGAGATGTATAAACATAACACTACATTTTAAATGGGATGGTGTAATTAAAACTTTATTAAAGCACATGCTACTGGTACCAATGAAGCACTTCAGTAAATAATAGCATCTATCTCATAAGACTGCCTCTTAAGTAAAGATGTTTACAGTAGATCAGTATTGTATGTAAAAAGCATATAATTGGATAATTGAACAGCATCAATTACGCCACTGTCAAAATGAGGGCAAGCATTCAAGCAAGCAAAATATGTATAAAATATGTATTTGCTCCTGTAATTTTGGGAATTTAAAATTGTAGATAAAAAATTTAATTGGGGATTATAACACCAGATGGTGACCCATAGTTTAGTTCTTTTCTCCCCTGGTTCATGGATGTGCTAATCTTTCTACTGTTGAAAGCAAAAAGTATAGTCAAAATAGATAATGTTTTGAGGCTAACTAAAATTGTTAAAAAAAATACACGCTTTTGGAACATTCGATTCCTTCTTCAGAAATAATGGGGAATTATCATCTACCTGAAGAAGGATATCATACCTAAAGTAGGCATCTAGTGTTAAGTGCTAACAGGGTAAATCACTTTTATTGTTGTCTACTGTTAAAGGGAAATTGAGGATTGATAATTCCTGTTTTAGAAGCAGCATACATCCTCTGGTGGCAATGGCCACACTCCAGCTCTGGGCAGTAAGGTTCAATAGGTGCACATTCAAACAATGGAACTAGTATACAGCTCAGCTGTTGGAGAATTGCGGCTGCTTCTGCAACATGTTCCTTCAATTGTGACGATTTCCCTTTACCAGATGAACTCCAGTCAGAAAAAAAGCACTGATAAATCCAGTTGTGTTTTCTTTTATTATATAGGACTTATATAGCGCCAACAGTTTGTGCAGCGCTTTACAATATAAGGAAGACATTACAATCGCAATACAATTCAAGATACGATGGTAAGGAGGGCCCTGTCCCTGAGGGCTTACAATCTAAAAGGGAGGTAGAAGTGATACATGAGGAGGTAGCTGTGTGGGGATGAATTGTTTGAGAACATTATAGTACAGTGGTTAGGTTGAGGTGGGATAGGCTTCCCTGAAGAGATGAGTCTTAAGGGATCTCCTAAAGGCAGTCAAGGTGGGAGATAGACGGACAGGTTGGGGTAAAGAGTTCCAGAGGATGGGAGAGACTCTAGAGAAATCCTGGAGGTGAATATGGGAGGAGTTGATAAGGGAGCTGGAACGCAGGAGGTCTTTGGATGAGCGGAGCTGACGGTTAGGGTGATACTTTGAGACCAGGTTTGAGAATGTTATGTGTTAATATTTTGAATTTCATCCTTTGGGCGAGTGGAAGCCAGTGGAGGGATTGGCAGAGGGGGGTTGCAGACACTGAGTGGTTGCTTAGGTGGATGAGTCTAGAAGCTACATTCATGATAGACTGAAGGGCGGATAGCCTGTGTAGTGAAAGGCCAATGAGGAGGGAGTTACAATAGTCAAGATGAGACATAACAAGTGAGTGGATGAGTGGTTTTGCGGTTTCTTTGGTGAGCAAGGGGCGTATTTTGGAGATGTTACGAAGGTGAAGGCGGCAGGATTTGGATAGTGATTGGATGTGGGGAAGAAAGGTGAGGTCTGAGTCAGGGATGACACCTGGGACCTTGGCATGAGGGGAGGGATAGATAGTTGTGTTATCAATCTCAACTGAAATGTTGGGGGAAGGTGCATGGGCAGGAGGAAATATCAAGAGCTCAGTTTTTGAAAGGTTGAGTTATAAGAAGTGTTGTGACATCCAGACTGATATGTCAGTTAGTAGATTAGTGACACGCAAGCACACTGAGGGGGTGAGTTGTAGAGTGGAATGATAGATTTGAATCAAATTTGTTTTTACATACAACCAGCATCAATACATGAAACTGTCTGGATATCAGTCTCTCATCATCCCTTACACGCTCAGTCTGAGAGAGGAAGGGACAGCATTAGGAGCCAATCAGGTTTTGCTGCACACTAATATACTGAAAGGTAATATGCAGAAAGGAGCAGAGAGCAGTGCTGATGACCTATCTGTGAATTTCTGCTTTTTCATTATTTCATTCAGCAAGCTGTAGGAGGGGACTAGATACCAATTCCTTAAAGCCTGCGTCTGGATTTAAAAAAAACCTCCTCTTGCAGTGGGGCTACTTCCCCACTACAAGGGTTAACTATTTTTTTTTTTCTAGGGGCATTCTTTAAAGCAGTTTTACTTATCTGATTCCCACTCCAGCTGGCTCCAAGACCAGCCTGCGCAGCCTCCCTGTCCTCCAGTGGTAAAAGGACCACTGATATCATCACAGCAAATTCAGGGTCCATAGCTAGCCCTGCACTAGACATGAGGCTGCTGAGAGACATTCCACAGCCAGACCAGATGGGAGAGAGATGAGCACCAATTGCCAAGGAAGCTGGGATCAGATAAGTGAAACTGCTTTAAAGACTGCCCCAAGACAAAAACAAGCAGTTAACTGTTAACTGTGGGGTAGCCTCAATGCAAGGGGAGATTTTTTAACCAGAGGCTTTAACTCTGACTGTCAATGCTAGTCTCCTGATTATGCTAGTAGGGATTTGCTTTGAGTTTGGCCAAACCATGAGTTCGACCCAAACTGTTTGGAGTTCATCAAACAAGTGAACAGTTTCACCAGTTTGCCTGCCTGCCGAACGTCCGTCAGTGTCCTAGCAACCAATGATGTGCAGCACGCACAGTGTCATTGTTTGCTAGGATACTTGGAGCTGGGCCTCACAGCATCATTGGTTGCTAAGATGCTGGTGGCCCTAGAATGTAATCAGTTGTTATTGTGTGCCTGTGTGTGTTCTAGCAACCAATGATGCTTTGCAGCCCAGCCACTAGTGTCCTAGCAACCAATGACACTGTGCAGGTACTTGGACATTCACTGAACCCGCATTTTTGTCTGGGTTAAGCTAAGGACCAAGTGAACTGAAGCCAGACACATTTGACTCATCACTACTGTCTAGCATTGGTGTATGGACCACGAAAGTTGCTGGACAAAATTAATAAGAATTATTTGACAGGCAAGACAACCTACATATGTATATTCCAACTGTGTATTTAGCTGTTGTAAGGTTCTCAAGAACCTCAGATTGTGCATTTACAGTCTAAATAAGAGATGACAGATCTGCCTGACCATAATATGATAACTGAGCATATAATACATTTTCTTTCTACTTTTAATGTATGTTGTTAAATGTTTATTCTTTTTTCTATGAACAGAGATAATCAATCCTTGACGGGTCATGCAGGTTATGTTTGAAAATGTCTGTGACTGATGCTGCAGACTTTTGATGCCCATGAGACCCTAAGGAAACATTTTGGCAAATAGTTCTTGTAAAGTTAGAAATGTTTCAACCACTAAATGTGAACACGGTGCACACATTAATATATGTTACACTAATATGCCTTACATGAACGCATACAACACAATACAAATGCTTTATGCAAAGTATCCGTAGACAAAGATAAAAAGCTTGCGAATGATGGCATTACATCCACTTTACATAAACAGGAGCATTCCATATAGTGTCTGATGCAAGTAATTTTGCCACAGAGATGTACAATGTAAGTGGAAGATGTACTTTAAAAAATACAAATATGAGCTGAAAAGTTTGATTGCTGTGTTGTGATTTTTTTCGTGTTCTTGTGAGTGCTGACCTGTGACATCCCAACTTATTGCTCAGGGTCTATGGGGTGCTTGTACTTTAAATATTACATGCATGTGCAATTTTTCACTTATTAGAGCTAAGCAACTAATTACATAGTTAAAGTACATATGTAGAAACAGTTCCACCCAACCAACTATTTCTAGTTTTGTTTAGGCAGTCTTGTAATCTTGACTCCCCTGCCAGAAAGCATAGTCAAGTCCTTGACTTACACTGTAGTACTGGCACAGTTTACTAGTATTAATAAAAATAAACACCCTCAGCCTGCTAATGGAACAGGAAGGAGCAGCAGCACCCTGATGAGGTTATTCCTCTGCACAGCATGTTCATCACCAGCACAAAATCAGAACATTCAACAGAAAGAAAGGGCATTGTTCTATGAAAAAAAAGTAATTTTAGTAAATAGTGATGGGCTCGGGCGTGTTCGCAGCTCCACGTGCCGAGCCCGCCAGGAAGCTGACAGCGCTAATTACAGGTACTGAGACATTTTCCCAGTCCGCAGCTACAGAGATCGGGAAATGTCTCAGTGCCTGTGATTGGCGCTGCGCGCTGTCAGCTTCCTGGCGGGCTGGGCACGTGGAGCTGCCAACACGCCGGAGCCCATCACTATTAGTAAAGGGGAGTTGCTTTGGGCATCAACAAATATACCTACCTGCTTCAGTGATGGGAATCCAGCAGAGGCACAAAAAACAATCATCCTACATACCACTAGTAGCCAGTAAAAAGAATTAAAATGTTGTAAAAGTTTAAAATATATAAATGAGAGTTAACAAAATAGCTGCATACATTTACCTTTAAGTCCCTGTTCACACCTAGGCTCAAAGCTAAGCATGACAAAAACCTCAACACAAGAAATTCCATTAATTCATTCCCTGTCCTGTCCTGTATTCAACACCTGAGTGTTTTGTCACAAGTTGCAAAATGCTGAATGTTGTAAAATCTACATGAGCTTCTTTTTGGCAGATTACAGCACATTTGGCCCCATAGACTTCAAAGGAAATGCGAACACATTTCTGTGCACATTTCTGTGCACATTTTTGTGCATTTTGTCCATTGACCGCAACATCTTTTAATCAGCCCGCTAAAACTCGAGTTTTAATGTGTGCACACCTAATACATGCAAAAATTTGCAAAAGTGCACAAACACCTGCTAAACAAGCCAGACAAAACGGCGCTAATATGCGTGAAAACTAGGTTAAATGCCACCCAAATAACAGGTTCAAATTAACCCCCCTCCTCCACTAGCACCATAAGGGGTTATTCACAAAGCTGCCTAAGGCAGCCAAGTGAATAATCCAGCCAAAGTGAAGTGAGCCGAATGCTGTTCGGCTATTCACTTCAGCCTTGTATGGCTAATTTCAAACGTGCATCGGCTAAAATCAGCCGTACATCGGCTGCCTTCGGTCAGCCGAACATGCTCTGTTCCCTATTATAATCCATTTTTCTAATTAAATAAAATAACAGCACACTGCATGCAGTTTCTTGGCGCCCCCCTACTCCCTCCCCGACTGTGACTTACCTTATACACTGTCATGTTGCCAGAGCCTGACACCATCTCGGGGCGGGGCGTGTGACACAGGGCCCGCGTCAGGAGAGGGGTGATCCGGCTGTGTGGCCTGTATACCGCCTACATTGTATTCAAGCATATACATTGCAGGCAATATATGGGCCTCCCGTAGCGCTCCAACGCTACGCCAGTGGAAGTAGGAGGACAGCAGCAGCAAAGCAGATGGACAGCCCCAGAGCCTCCGTGCTGCCCGACCTGCCGTATGCCACTGCAGCACAGTCCTAGCCTTGGGCCCTGGGGCGGCTGCACCGTCAGTAGTTCCGCCCCTGACTCAGCCGATCCAACATCTGGATCGGCTGAGCCAACGCTCCGGCAGCTCACTCGCTGCCGTTCGCTCCTATTCTCATAGGGGCCGAATGGTAGTGAGTGAATAGCCTAATGCCTCCGAGGTACCGAGCAGAATAGAAAAGAAGTGAAAAGAATTAAAAAAAACAAGTTGAAAAATCATTTTAAAAATGTAAAAAAATAGGAAAATTAAAAAATACAAATATTTTAAAGAAAAGATAAAAAAATTACAAATAAAAAAAATGGAAAAAAAAAATCTGCCGACCTGACCTCATGCGATGGACTCCCACTGCATAATGAAGCATCTGACAGATGCCAGCAAAAGAAAAACAATTGGGCAGAGTCTCCTAGCAAGTCCCAGCCAATGAATAACAACTGGGCGGAGCCAGCAGTGATGTCATGGCCTTCTCCGCCAAGTTGTTATTGTTTAGTGACAGATCAGTGTCCCCAGGTCATTTGGGGACGCATCTGTCATTACAACTGGGCGGAGCCAGCCGTGAGATCGGCCGACCTTTCTCCACGTTTCGGCTGTCCCTTCAGCTCAGTTGAGCCGAAGCATATGCCTTGTGAATAGCCCGTGCAGCAGCCCTTCGGTTTGACAGAGAGCCAAAGGATCAGCCAAAGCTACAGCTGGATCCTTTGGCTCTTTAGTGAATAACCCCCATAATCTATTTAAAGTTAACACCTCCCACCAACGCCTACCTCATTCCGACAGCAGCAACTTCCCCCCTTGTTGTAGAAACCTTGTTTAACTGTTTCTTTGCTTGAACATTAACTTCCCATATGCTTGAAATGTTTGTAGCCATACCTTTTGAGTAAGGCCCTATTGGGGTCTGAGGGAAGTAACTGTGCTGGAGTTTGGAACAAGAATTTTTCAGCGAGGCTGTAAACACTGCAGATAGGCTTCTGGTATTGGTAATA
>NW_017306770.1:435540-454067 GCF_000935625.1 Nanorana parkeri | reverse complement strand
GGGTAGTTTTTAATTTAAAGTGAACCTATAACTAATGTGAACCTATAACTTTTGCAGCAAGAAAAAGGATCAAGCTATTATGCATTTGATTGATAAATGCAATTATTAAAAAAGTTTCAGTTTCTTTATATATGTGCGAGGAGTATGATGTACATGTGATTTTTGTTGTTTTTGTAAATTTAGCACTATATATATTTATTGTGTTTTCTAAAAACATTATTACTAAATAACATATTTGTAACTGCTTTGTATTTTAAATGACCTGTGCTTTACCTCATTTAAAAAGAGTAATTTCCATTTTTCAGTTTTTTGGTATATAGGGTTAGGGGGAAAATATATATGTATCAAATGTCCTAAGTTACTGATAGTAGCTTAAGGGGAACTATTATTGTCTTAACATTGAGATTAAGAAATACAACAATTGTTGAAAAGCTAGGCCTTTTAGTCTACGATGGATTATCACTTGATCCTTCTTTAAGCATTTTTATACAAGAGCACATTATCCTTGGAACCACCCTGGGCTCCATGCCTCATCATTAACCCGAGCGTTAGATAAATCAAAGACAGTCTAAGAGACAAAGATAAGCAAACTGCAGGCCAGCAAGACGATGATGTATAGATCCAGGAGGCTAATAGGAAAGTATTGACAGGAAAATGGTGTGCTTATCCAGCAATCACTGCATATTGCAGTGAGAGCTCCCAAAAGCAGATGGGATACACTTTGGGGAATGCATAACCGTGAGATACTGTAGTTAGGCAGAAATGGATACTAGCCTCTTAAATTGTGAAAACTTTTTTTTCCTAAATGCACATTTTCAAAGACGATATCTATGTTTTATACATGTGGCTAAATGCTCTGGAGATAAATAACCTCTTAACATATTTCATTTTTCAAGGAACTGTCCTTCACCGGTCCTCTTTGTATTTACATATAGTTTATGACTATATGATGCTTTATGAGGTTCTTGTGGCTGCTCAGAATTGAAGTACTTTTGTATGCTGAATTTATTACTGGAAATAATTACCAGTAAATTGTGCTTGGTGCTGATATAATACTTGAAATCTTGATAAAAACTGTATTTGTAAAGCATGAAATGTAACTATAACACTGGGAAATGTTCCTACAATACTCTGTTCATCACTTTCATTAAGAAGCTAGAGTCAGCTCTTGTTCTGCAAGAAAAAAAAATGAATAAAAAAATTGCAATACAGGTCTAGTAACAAGCATAAAACACATTTTCAAGTGACACTAAACATAAATGATATACAGTAATACCTTGGTTTAAGAGCATAATTCGTTCCGGAAGCATGCTTGTAATCCAAAGCGCTTGTATATCAAAGCGAATTTCACCATAGGAAATAATGGAAATTCAGATGATTCGTTCCTGCACTAAACATAAATGATATACTATGATTCTGAGTGGATAAACATGTACAAGTTTGTTTCAGGATATTATCAGAACAGAAGATATTTTTATGGATATTTTCAAACTTTCAAAACACCAGCTTCCTGTTTATTTATTTCTAGAGTAAAACTTTCAACTGCCATTGTGTTTTCTCATTTTGCCTAAAATGTCACGTGATACACACCAATTAGCTACACTGAAAAATTATATACATTTCACAAGCTTCGATTGCTGTACAATTACATATTTTTGATATGTAAATGTCTGGGCATCGCTGGTCAAATTTAGGGTTTGTAGATTTTTCAGTAAGGAGAAGTATTTTTATATATTACTATCAGTGATTTCTACTTGTTTTTCTCCAGTGTTTGTAATTTTGGGGTGGGTAGCTGCCACATAAGCCTCTGCAGGGAAGAACGTAAAAATGCTACATTTCTCAATTTTTGTGCACATGTTTAAAAATATTTGCCTTGGCATTTGCCAACATGCATTAGGTAACATTTTATTTATAAAACACATTTCCATGTACATTGACCAACATTTGCCTGGTGAAAAAAAACTTTTCTTACATCTGAACATGCATGGGAAAAGGTGCTTACTGTCAAATTATTTCTGTTTAATAAAGGGTGAATGTTACTTGTTCTGCACATTCACCTGACATGTATTAAACACATTTGAAATAAATTTGCCATGGCTGAGATGTCAAATCATTGCATTTAATGTAAATGCTTTAACACAGGTTTAGCACTTCTAGGATTAAATATTTTTTATGTTAACATTTAAAAAAAAATAAAAAACAGCCAAACCCCTTTCCCCCTCCAGACATAACTAGTCTAACACATCAGGCATGCTGGCTGATATTTCCATGGCAATGGGGCATATTATTCCCTGCCTGGTGAGCTGCTTTTACAGTTGTTTGGACCCCTAACCAGTTCACCAGGGAGGGACTACCTACTTACCGATAGGGTACAAGTAGATACCACATGAGCGCACCTCTTTTGCAGACGCCCTCTCCTGGGCACCAAAGCTTTGGTTGGGCTAACTCTTTTTGAAGAACTCCTCACAAAACACCCCCCAATGTTGAAGGGCATGCAGGCTTGTTTGCCCCATTACCATGGGAATACCAACCAGCATACCTTATGGGGCATACCGGTTATATCTGCAGAGGTAAGGGGATGTTTGTTTAGGTCAGCAGTATTAAAAATAGAATACCACATGCACAGAAAACTACTTATTTAATGTTGTTAATTTTAATTAATTGTTAATTAAGTCAAGTTCTAGCCACATCTAAAACTGTCCCCTTACAGGTCTCTTCCACACAGATATCCCAAGAGAGGAGTACAAACTTCCTTCTACCTCATTTTTAAGTCTCTGGTTAAGAAGTGGGGGTGATCTCACTACTCCAGAAGTTTTAAGCTCACCGGTAACTCTAAGGAGGTGTCTTTCCTGAGTTGCCTGTGACACCATATTTAGCATTAGTCCAAAAATTAGCCATATTATCATTATCAAATTTGGATGAATATCAAGTTTGGATTTGATATAAAGAAAATAAAACCTTGGCAACTGTTAATCATATCATACAAATATATTGGGCTTTGGTCACAGTCAGTAAAGAAACTTAAACTGACACTAAACTCAGGAGTTAAACCTTAAAAATGCATTCACATACCTAACTATTAAGAAAAAATGTAGTTTATTTGTGTATCCCTTGGCTGTAGATCCTCAAACCATCTCTGAGTTCATGCTGACACTGTTCTTCCTTCTGGAGGGTGGCTACTTTTGTTCTCCATGGTCCATGTGTGTGTTATAAAGTAGCCACCGCTCCAAGCTCGCTCCCGTCATGGCCTACAATCTCAGTACAAATCAGTAAACTAAACATGAGACTGTAGTCCGTCTCAGGAGTGAGCTTGGAGTGGTAGCTATTTTACAACACACACAGCGACCATGGGGAACAAAAGTGGCCTCCCTTCAGAAGGAAGGACAGTGTCAGCATCAATTCAGAGATTATTTGAGGATCTACAGCTGAGGGATACACAAATAAGATACATTGTGATACTTTTTTCTTCCCTGCATGACTTGTGCATTTTTTTGTAGCCCTTTTATATATTCCAATTCATTTACTAAAGTAAAGGCAAGATAAATGTTACTTGAACTTAGTACAAAAAACTGAAGCTGTGCTCACCTAAATGACTCATACTAGTAAAAACAATTGCACTTTTAATTTGACTGGCTGTTCATATGATCACACATGATTGGATATACAAAGTGAAAACAGGTTCACCATATATTCTAATATTTTAAAAACATGCATCCTAAAATGAACATTCACCTTGCTAAGTGAACACGCTCTACTTCTTAAGTATATCAATCTCGTGTGTTGCTGCAAGGATGAAATACACTCATGTAAACATTGGTCCCTCTATAACTTTACTGGCTAATGGGGCTAAAACACCCAGAGGAGGTTATTAATTTCACATCAGGATCTTCCTCATCCTCCATGCCATATGTCACTAGGGAATAAAGTCATTTGTAATCATTTGTATTACAGTCAAGAGGTCAGTGGGAATTCTCACAGGGCACTTCATAAAAATAAATTATAAAACTTAAATCCTTTATACATCTTAAATCTTTCATTACAAAAGTAAAATCTGCATACATGCTAATATTTAAACAGCCCTCAATTTCTAACAATGAAAAAACCCAAAAATATGTGACATTTAAAATGGTCTGTGGAAATATAACCAAAATTACATTAAAAAAAGTAAAAACAAAAAAAAAAGTTTAAAAATGTAGATGCCATTTTCATCTGCACCCTTGCGTTTTACAGAAATTGTATATTACATAATGATAGCAGTTTTGCAATAAAATCTCTCGAATCTCTAAAATAACATCTTTAGAAAATTTTCAGGACCACAATGGAGAAAAGACTAACTGCTTTGACATTCATAAACTTTGTGAACGTATATAGTAATATTGGTTGTACCTTTTTTTTAACCATTGGTGTCTGACAACATAAACCACTGCTTGCCAGCTGCTGAGTAAAGTTGCGATAAAAGGGTTGCATTGCTTAAAAGCTAAAGAACCCCATTGATATTCAATAACCACCTTCCAATCCTGCCATTTTAGAACGGAATGATAGACAACCTAAGGTCTCCGTTTCATCTGCGGATACCTCTGTTCAAGGTTTGCCGTGGGAAATACTGATTGAACATCTTAGAAACCCATGGCCAATCATTATTTTGTTACCCTGATAAGCTTGTGCCAAAGATGACTGCAGCATACCTTCCTGTTCTTGCCAGATCCTAAACACAAATGGTTGCATGGCCTTTTGTCCACAAGGTAGTGCCTTCAGCAGATGCCTTAAAGTGACACTAAACAGCAGTTAAATCTTAAAAATACAATCAAGTACAATAACAATTAACAAAAATGTATTTTATTTGTGTATGATTGAGCTGTAGATCTTCAAATCATCTCTGAATTCATACTGACACTGTCCTTCCTTCTGGAGGGTGGCTACCCTTTTTCCCCATGGTCCCTGTGTGTGTTGTAAAGTAGCCACCAATCCAAGTTCGCTCCCATGATGGACTATAATATCAATACAAATTAGTAAACTAAACATGAGATTGTAGTCCATCACAGGAGTGAGCTTGAATTGGTGGCTACTTTACAAAACACACAGGGACCATGGGGAACAAAATTAGCCACCCTCCAGAACAAAGGACAGTGTCAGCATGAATTCAGAGATGATTTGAGGATCTACAGCCGGGTGATACACAAATAAGCTACATTTATGTTATTAGTTAAGGTACTTGAATGCATTTTTAAGGTTTAACTCCTATGTTTACTGTCACTTTAAGCCAGGTATGGGCAAACTGCATCTCTCTAGCTGTTGGGAACCACAAATCCGATGAGGCATTGCAAGATTCTCACAGGCATGACTCCCAGAGACAGATGCATCATGGAATTTGTAGATTCACCACAGCTGGAGGGCCAGAATTTGCCCACCCCTGCCTTAAGCTCACTATGTATGTTACAATCTGACTGTACAAGGGCTATTTATTGATTTATTTATTTTCTTTAAATTCATAACTTACATCACAATATCATAATCATTTTATGCATAAAAGTCCTTCGACATATGACATATGTTTACAATACAAACGTATACATTATTTTTTACTTCTATATTCCTTTTGCTTAAAAAACAACATTCTTCCATCCCTCCATCCTCCCTCCTACCTCAAACCCTCCCTCAAGAAAAAAAAAAGAAAAAAGAAATGGGTATATTTATAATGATCTCCAGGTAACTTTAAAGGCTTGGATATTTCATTCTTACATCATTACTTATATCCTCTACAAGTATTTCTGGAAATCTGATGAACTAGTAAATTCATCCAAGATCTCCACTTCTCCACTAACAAACAGGTACCTATCATAAATGTGGGCTGTAAGCTCCTCTATTCACATAGTATTGTTTAATTCAGCTACCCACTCCCGCACCTGGGGGATGCTTGATGACCTCCAATTACACGGGATTATTGCCATTTCTGCTACCAATATAGGTTCACAATAGTCCTTTTTTAAATCCTGTTACTGAACCGTGATGCATTGACAGCAACGCCACTGGGGTCTTCAGCAAGCATAACCTCGTCAGGTGTCACCCTATCTCAAAGATTGACCTCTAAATATGGAGCCTTGCAGCCAGAGGTATGAGTCAAAATAATTGAGTTGTAAATATTCAAACCATCTGCCCCTACTCTGTGTATCCGGTGGGAGTATATCTAATAGATGATGTAATCCTGTGGCATTAACAGCCTGTATCACTGGAGAGTGTTTCATAGTCTCCCACATGAAAAACCTCCTGCTCCCAAGGCCCTGTGGAGGTAATACAGAGGTAATTAATGGAGATCTGGTCCAGCTATGGGGCAGCTTGAAAGGTGGTATTCATAGTATGGATGTCAAGAGTACTGGGACCTCAGATTGCTCAATATTTACCCAGAGTTTGTGTTGTACTGAAATAAACCAATCTAGCATCCTACCTAATGTCACAGCCTTATAATATACTTCCATATGTGGGATATCCCCCCCCATTAAATGTTCTTTTAATTAGAATATCATGTCTTAACAGCACTCCAGACGTACCCCAGATATATCGCAGGAGGAGGGTCCGTAATCTATGGAAAACTAGTCGAGGTATCTTTATTGGTACCGTATGAAAAACATAGAGAAATTGTGGAAGAATATATAATAAATAATGCCATCCTCCCCATCCATTAATGTTGTTTCATTTTGCATGCCTCCAGAAGTGTCTGTGTTGACTCTAGGAGAGGCGCATAATTAAGAGCATATAATTTCCTTAAGTCAGCAGATATATTCACCCCCAGATATTTAGGAGCTTCTATAGCCCACTCCAATGGGAAGCTAGCGCTCACAGCTTCCCCCTCTCCCGGCAGAAGCGTAATGTTCAGGCACTGTGATTTGCCGGCATTAATTCAGTAATTACTTAATCTTCCAAATCGCTCTGTCTCTTCAAGAATCACAAGGAATGCTATCCTTGGGTTTGTAATATATAACAACAGGTCATCTGCAAAAAAGCTCAATTTTGTATCCTCTCTCCTTTTTTAACCTCTTTAATATCCGTATTCTGACGTAGTGCTATAGCTAAATGTTCCATTGCCATAATGTATAATATAGGGGACAGTGGGCATCCCTGACAGTATTCAGTTCACACGAACCCAAGCCGTTGGGGAAAAATATAACGCCATAATCTTTTGCACTAAGGATCCTGGAATTCCTATCTGTTCTAATGATGCTTTTACAATTCAACCTATCAAAGGCCTTCTCTGCGTCCAATGATAAAAGACACAGGGAAGGCCCATGTATAAACACATATTGAATAAGATATATAGGGGTCTATTCACGAAGCTGCCGAAGGATCTGGCCGTAGCTTCGGCCGATTGATAGTGTTATCCCTGGCCTCCCTCCCAGGGACAAAACCTGCATGAGCCTGCCAATTATTGTACACATTTATAAAGGCCTACCTAAACTACCCACTCAATTTGTATCCAATTAGGCAGGCTCTTGCACTACATAGTTGTTGGTAGATTTAAAGTGTGTGGGTAACTTTAGATAGATTGTACCCTGTCTGTATGTCTGACTGCTCTCGGATTTCCATGGTGCCCTTTATTGCAAAGCAAGCCCCTGAAATCCGGTTCATTTCTCACCACTAGCTCAGAAGTTAGTGAGGTTGTACAAGCACAGCCCCCAAGCTTGTGCACAGTACACAATTTCAAAGTATAAACATTAGCCTATTAAAACAAAATGAGAAATAGTTGTTCATTAGCTAAGAATATATAGTTATTAAGACAAAGGTAGGCCAATATGTCAATCTGTGCATTACACACAACAATTTCATATTCTAATGCCAGTTAGTAAATTAAGTCAAGTAATGAAAACATTTAAATTTTTATTTGTAATTTGCATTGCTTACTGTCAAAAGATTTAATGCCATTAAAATGTCATTTAAATGAGCAAAAATTAAGTATTTTCTTCAAGGCACATTGTTTGTAAAGTGGCACAATATCCAATTTCGCTTAGTTCCCTTTATACTTATTAATTAGTTATTGCAAAACATTTCTCATGTACGGCAAGCAAACTTTGTTTTTTTTAATGATTTTTGTTATTTTGAGAGTTACTTCATTTAGAAGTTTTATCACCCCACCTTCACTAGCACAAACAACAATTTGATTAATGAGCTTTTTAACTGCTACAAGAAACACTTATAGGCTAGCTGTTTCTCAGTGTGGCTTTAGTGAATCTATTCAGTCACTGGTGGTCTTGTAACTTTAGCACATTTTTCTTTATCTGCCTGGCCCTCTGGCCCACAGCTGCGCCTCCTGATGGCCTGATGGACTGGATCGCTCACCCTGGGACACAGGCGGGGTGCATTCATTACTCATCGGTGACAATAACTGATCAAGTAAGATGTAGAACTCAATTTCACTAGAAAGACCTATAATGTGGGAGTCAGGAGGTTATCACTGAGGGACCTGCACCTTGCTCTCTTAGCCTCTCTTATCGAGAGCTTTACAGCTACACCTTGTATAGCTGAGAGCTGCAGATTTAGGCAGCAGATTAGCATACATCTTACTATGTGAGGATCATTTTAATTAAAATGTAAAACTGTATAAGGCTCATAAGGAATAATTAGAAATCAGTATCTTGCCTAAAATAATAGCGGCAAATACAGAACAACAACTTCATGGGCTGACTGGAAAAAAATGATAAGGAAATGTTGCCTCAACATGATGCCACACAGATTCTGCACTTCTTTAGGTTTTATTTCCAGATCTCAGCAATAAGAAATAGAAAATAGATTAATATCTGAAAATCAGATTCATATTCAGTTTTTATTACACAATATTGGTGAACCACATTTTCCTATCCTTTCAAACAAGAATGGTATAATATGTTTTCCGCATTGTGATGAACATGACTGTAAAGTGATATTATCTTTCAAAGTATTTTATTAATTTTCCAAAGTAGAATAAAACAATAAAATAGCACATGATGCACAATCAGTATAGCATACAATTGCATTTCAGATTCTTCCACATTAGAATAGTCAAGTAGTGGGGGGGGGATCACTAGATGCCATACACACAATATATAATAGTTCTGTAAAACAGATCATATCTATCACCCTATTCTTGCCAATTTATCCCCCATCAGCAAAAACAAAACTCAGTTTTGTTAAGTGATATTTAAGGCTATTTGTTTAACCAATATCTATAGCAGATTTAAAAACCCTTTTTGATCTTGCGGCTTCTTGATATTGATAAGTTTTCCTTTTCCTAGATAAGGCTTGTCCCTTGAGTGCTGTCCCTACCTTCTGTTTCTAGGGGGGTTCCTTCCACTTGCAGGGTTCTATGGAGCCACCCTTTCGTGTGTGCTTTGTTCTCGGTATGTGTACACTGACACAGCTACCCCCTAAGCTTAGAGAAGCAAGCCACTCCCCTGCTATTATTATTATTATTACATAGTATTTATATAGCGCCAACAGTTTGCGCAGCGCTTTACAATATAAGGAAGACATTACAGTTACAATACAATTCAAGACAAGATGGTAAGGAGGGCCCTGCCCCTGAGGGCTTACAATCTAAAAGAGGAGGGGGAAATGATACACGAGGTAGCTGTGGTAGCTGTGGGAATGAATTATGTGAGTATCCCTGCTATCCCCCTTCCTCTTTCTCTATATCCTTAGTGCATGTGCTCTACTACCTGCACTTTTGGAGGAAGTGGGATAGAGCAGTCTGGAACGGGGGGGGTGTTGAGAAGTAAGCAGCTAAAAAGTAAGTGAGTGTGGCACACAGATTTACTAAGAACAAGGGATAGGGAAAGTTCCCCTGTATGATGAGAGTTAAGTAGTAGAATAAAAGTTGGATTGTTTAGTACTACTTTAGATTACATCAAAAGGCAATGTTGGATAGAGTTGAAAAGGGTTAAAACCCCTGACACTTAGTATATTTTTAAAAATATGTTATTTATTGCCATCCATGTCCCATTGGAACTATTTCTGTTCACTTTCTGCCCTGTGGACACACAAGGAAGTGAGTAGATATCTCTACAAATTGAGGGACATCTCCTTTTAGACAATTATACCCCCATTGAAAGAGTCTAGTGACAACTCAAAAATTTGGATTTCACATCACTTTCTATCCTACTGGTAATAGTCACCAGCACAAATAAAGAAAGTGCATCTCCCTAGCGTTGATACAGACAGCAAAAAAACCTGACAGGAGTTCTAACCCCTCCCCACTCTATCCAAAAAAGTTCTGACTTAAGATACGCTATATTAACACAAGATAACACTACCAGGTGATTTGTTGAAACCTCCTTTCCCAAGTCCAGTCATAAATGTCATAAATGACAATGTAAGAGAAAAATTGTACAAATCAAATATATATGGTACAAATACTATATATATAGTACAATAGTACAGAGGTTGCCTGAACTCCCATGTGAAAGGAAATGAATAAAACTTCAGGATCCTTCACCTTAAAGAAGAACTCCAGGACTTGTAAAAATTAACCCTTGCAGTGGGGATACCTACTAATCTAGGGAGCAAAAATGAAGAATAAATACCCAACTGATTCTCGGTCCTGCCTGGCTGCAGACCGGTCCCCTCAGCCTCTTCTTCCCCAGGCTCCGCAAGTCTAAGGACCCATGACATCATCACATCTAATGCAGTCCATTAGATGTAAGGACACAAAGGGACATTCCACAGTGGAGAGGGAGAGTGGTGAGCGGTCCCTTGCACATGACTTTGGATCAGGCTGGTCGAAGAAAACAGAAATATGACACATAACGCCTTTGTTCACATATTACAAATTGTGAGTTGGAGTAAACTAATGTTTTGTAACAACTTGTATGTGGCTGAATCTCCCACTGGGCCAAGCTTCAGTATCTTGCTAGCCGCGTTGGCTCTCAAAATACCTGAACAATGCCTGTATCCAATCAGATTGTTCAGGAATTTTGACAGCCAGCAGGGCCGACTAGCAAGATACTAAAGCAAGGCCCAATAGGAGATTCCTCCATCCACACAGTTTAGAGAAGAAGGAGGAATCTGTTGCACTTTTTACATCTGACCACAGAAAATCTGCAGATATTCTATAGGTGTATGGCCAGCTTAAGTTAGCACGTATATCAAAAGGAAGTCTCAAATACATATTGTCTATTATTTTATGGGCAAAGGGTGTGTATTGTTTTGCATTAGTGTGTGTGTGTGTGTTGTATTTCTGTATGTGTGTGTGTGTGTGTGTGTGTGCATTAGGCCCCATTCATACCTGTAAGATTAGGTGTGATTAGGGATTTCTGTGTCAGGAATTCGCAAAGGGTGTGTATTTTTTTGCATTAGTGTGTGTGTGTGTGTGTGTGTTGTATTTCTGTATGTGTGTGTGTGTGTGTGTGTGTGCATTAGGCCTCATTCATACCTGTAAGATTAGGTGTGATTAGGGATTTCTGTGTCAGGAATTTGCATTTTCCTGCAGCAGGTATTCCTAATCTGGGGTCCTCAAAAAATGCCCTGAATCGGTGGTGTGTGGTAGTAAAAATTGTCCCCGCTTTGGTGATCAGCAGAAGTAAAAAAAAAAAAATCTCCTGAGCTTAGTCAATGGAAGAAAAATCCATAGAGTGGGATCCCTTTCCTATCAAATGGTACCTGTGAACATCAACTACATCAGCATAAAATAATATAATTTTATAAGCACTTGTTAAAAACACATCATTAAAAAAAATCTCATGTACATACTGAAGACCTAAACACTGACTCATTCCACACCAATATAAGTATCAGTTTCCAGAGTCACTTATCATATATTTCACATCACACCAGTGATCCAAACATAATGGAGCTTGATTGTTTGCAGCTAAGTGATTCAACAATGGTTTAGTTTTCAACATGATTTGCATTTAACTTCTTCAGAAGAGGGGTGTTCTATAGTATCATATAAATGCAAATATAAGTATAAACATATTACATCATGTATATAAGCTGTTTCAATAAATATTGTTTTGCTTACATAATCCAGTACAAGAGAGATAACCAAACAACATAAAATTGAATATAACTTCTGCAAAGCATATGTACCAAGAAGGCATCTACAAACTTCTATGGCAGACATATAATCACAAGACAGAGATACACATGATAAGATCTGCATATACCACGTAAAAGAGCCAGCATAGAGCTTCTATCTGAGGAAAATAGCACACACATAAGGCCACTGTCTGCCAATCCCACTGTCAGGGATACCGGCACAGGTGACCCCACACCTCCGCAGGTACCCACACAGGCAGACCAAACACGTGTGACCACACGGACCAGGCAAGGATGTTAGATATGTAAAGTTTGTTTAATATACACCTTAGACTAATATCCACAACCAACAACAAGGCTCAGGACAGCAAACAAAAGACACATGAAACAGGACTTCAAACAGGGTTCAGGACTCACAGGTAACAAGGTTCAAAACAGGATTCAGGACTCACAGGTGACAAGGTTCAAAACAGGATTCAGGACTCACAGGTAACAAGGCTCAAAACAGGATTCAGGACTCACAGGTAATAAGGTTCAAAAAAGGATTCAGGACTCACAGGTAACAAGGTTCAAAACAGGATTCTGGGTTCAGGACAAACAGGAAACAACACTGAGCCATTGTCCTGACTGCAGGGAGGGTTTAAATACCCTTTCTGGAAGCACCAGGTGTTGGCTAAGTGCTGGGAGACACCCGCAGGTGAGCACTGGAACTGCAGGGCTAGGTCCAGCGCCACCTGTAGGCGCTCTGGATCCTAACACCCACTCTCCAATATTTACCCCTCCAGTAGCGCAACATCACATCACATAACCGCGACATGTGATATTGCCAGCGATGTGGACACACAGGGAGCACATGCGCAGATACCCAGTCTGCCCTGATGAATACATGACACAGTACATCTGCTGGTCTGACCCACAGGCCACGCGACATAGAGAGGGTCACAGACCAACTCCCCTAGGGCGAACAACTAGCAGCTTGGGGACAGAGACAGACTCCCCACTGGGCACATTGGTATCCAAGGGCATCCCACATTACCAGCCAATGGTGAGGTAGGCAATGAGATACCTCATGAGGCAATCTGTACCAGACCATGTAAGCCAAAATATCACTGTACACACACACACACACACACATATATACATTATTATTTACTTTCATATATATTACATAATATTTACAACAGTCCACAAAAGACATAATTCCACATATTCAACAATGAATACTATGCCATCAATGCTTTGAATAATTAGACCACAAAGAATATAATTTTACATATCATTCAGGAGGGAGCTAGTTTTTAGAACCATATAAAATTTACTCCATGGGATGAACCACTATTTATCTGCATCGGTGGTCATCAATATTCTTATAGAGTCAGTTTGAAGCTCAACATTCCATTTAGACCAGGGCTTATTGTAGCCTTCAGTATATATATATATCCACCTGGTTTTGCACTGCAACAATTTATTGTCTATATGCATGTGATCATAGAATCAGCAATTAATGTTGACTTGAGAAATATCGAATCTTTTGCTATTTGAACAATGCATACTATGCCATCAATGCTTTGAATAATTAATTAATTTTACATATCATTCAGGAGGGAGCTAGTTTTTAGAACCATATAAAATTTACTCCATGGGATGAACCACTATTTATCTGCATCGGTGGTCATCAATATTCTTATAGAGTCAGTTTGAAGCTCAACATTCCATTTAGACCAGGGCTTATTGTAGCCTTCAGTATATATATATATCCACCTGGTTTTGCACTGCAACAATTTATTGTCTATATGCATGTGATCATAGAATCAGCAATTAATGTTGACTTGAGAAATATCGAATCTTTTGCTATGCTACACATGTCAAAAGCTTGTATTATAATATGTTATATCTTATGGAAACTAATAAAAAACTTTGAAATATATGTATGTGATCTCAAGCAAATAATTTGATCACAGATGCATCAAAACCATGGTGCAACCCTACATTTCGTCTTATAGGGGTAGTCACTTTGCCATTAGATATCAGAAAAAATAAAATGATTATAAATGCATTTGCAAAGAGTTCTTGCTGTTTTGCACACATAGAATGCCCCACACATCATTAAATAAATAACTCCTATTGTTGCACAGTGTATAATGAAGAGTTCTTGCTGTTTTGCCCACATAGAATGCCCCACACCCACACATCATTAAATAAATAACTCCTATTGTTGCACAGTGTATAAACTATTTGGCAATCCATTTGCAACCATTTGGTAGCATAACCTCCTCTTCCTGTATGATCCATGGACATTGAATACAAGTCCCTATTGATATGTACCTTGTGCATGGATCCCCTCTATACGTGCCTCTGTAGTGGCTTTGAGTGGTGGAATCCCGCAATGATTTTTATCTTCTGGACACTAGTACTACTCAGTCAATGGAAGTAAAAAATGTTATGGCATCACTGGCCTCAGTGGTCAGAAAAAATAAAAAATGCCCATCTGTCAGTGGTCAGCACTAGTAAAAATGCCCCAATGTCAGTGGGAGTAAAATCTGTGATCAGTGAAAGGAATAGTGCTGCATTTTTTATTTCAGTGGGAGGAATGGTGTCCCATCATTAGTGTCAGTGAAAGTAAAAATGCCCCATGGGAATATTTGTGACCTATCTTTGGTGTCAATGGAAGGAATAGTGCCCCATCATTATTGTCAATGGGAGGAAAGGTGTCCCATCATTGGTGTCAATGGGAGGAATAGTGCCCCATTGTTGGTGTTAGTGTAAGAAATAGTGCTCCATTGTTGATATCAATGAAGTTATTTGTGCCCTATCATTGGTGTTAGCAGAATGGAGCACCATCATTGCCTTGTTGTTGGTATCAATAAGAGGACTATTGCTCCATCATTGGTGTAAGTGGAAAGAAATATTTTCTCATCATTGGTGTAGATCAGCAGTATTAGAAATGCCCACTCACCCCACCCCCACAACATTTCTGTTCAGGGGCTTATTACTTATAAACATGCTGCACATTCCACTCTGCTCTTTTACTGGCTCACTCCATCCAACAGTGAATAAGGTACATTGCAGGGTGCTGGAACCCTGTGCATACAGTGGCTCCCTCCATGCAATGCAATGAAAAGACCATGTGTGTGGGACCTTTATTTTTTGCAGGTGTTGGTTTATGGTAATCAGCTAGCTGTAGTTTGAGAACCACAGCAATATAGCCTGTTTGGTTCACAGTGTAGGCTCACTCTATGAGTTATGGTTTTTATGGGATTATGGAAAGCTACTGTAAAGATATATTTCATATAACAATACTATCTGCATCTAAAAGTACAATAAACATGTTTTTCATTAATACATAGCTGGATTTAATGGCTTTATGGTTATTATATTGAAACCAGTGCTACAACTGCTGCTGTCACATTGCACAGACAGAAGGATGGAACAAAGTGCTCAAGACCAATCATGATCTGTTTATATAGAAATAGAATGGTCAACAAACAAAAAAAGGCCACAAACTGCAAATTCACCTGTAGACCACAACAAGCTAAAGGTATGCCCTGACTTCAGAACAACTTGAGAAAAAGAGATATGAAATTAATAGATCTGGGTATCCAATTACAAAAAAGGGTTAACAGAAGAATTACAAAGTACAGTACATTAAAGAAAAAAAAATATTTTTGTATTATACTTAATTTTGTTTCACATACCACTGGAAAAGACTAAAATACATATATACCAACTAAAAAACAGCCTCTATTTTCCAGGGGTGCCGATTAATTCTATTTAAACATCCCATAATATGTCTACTCAAATTAGAAACACACAAAATATCAGAAAAAAACAATTAATTACAACACAGTAGAACATTAATATATAATTGCATTTCATCTAACAAACTATGCTTATACAATTGATGGTTTGTCCATCAAGGATATAAATACTAGACATGTGCACTGCCAAAAAATTTGTTTTCTGTTCTTATTCGTTTCTTATTCGTTTCTTATTCGTTTAAGAAACGAATAAGATACGAATAAGAACCGAAAACGAAACGAAACTACCGCTACCGAATTTCGGAAATGGAAATTCGGATTCGTTTGCATTCGTTATGTTTGTAATTCGGAATTCGGATACATCCGAATGTCCGAATTTCCAAAAATTCGTCCGAATTTCGATTCGGAACGAAACGAATCGCACATGTCTAATAAATACTACGTTTAAAAAAAAATATGATCAGAAAATTACAAGTATAGTAAATTCAGCACACCTTCATGTAATATTAAATCATACAAAAGTTCATAAGTTATGTTTAAACTGAAAACAGAAAATGGACTCCCTTAATTGATATTATCTTGTTGATCTTATTTATATGCATCACTTTGATCAATCACTTCAGTGAGTAATATGAATCAACATACTCCCTTTGGTAACCCATCAAAAAACATACATTTACTTAGTGAAAAGTAACAGTGAGACATTTTTGTGGTCCTGTCCTAGAGTGACCACTGTGGCACCCTTTCCAGACACAGTGAAGGAAAGAGTCTAATTACGCAGGAACAGGAAGTGGATAATCTTTAGAAATAAAGGTCAAAATATTTTTTATTCAGGTTTACATATGCTTTAAACACACAGTGAGTTATGACAGGAAGTGCTGCTATCTGTTGTATTTTTTAATTACAGCACAGTGTATGATCAGCATTGCATGGGCTTATTTTACCAGATACAAGAGCTAATCTCAGGCTGCATTCTGACAGGTCTCCAGATTGTTTGTACATCTCATGATATATGGCTTGCCTAGGTATTACATGTCTAAGCCTCAAACAACCTATTACGTTTCATCAGATTTTTCAGGAATTATGTGCTAATAATCTAGGAGCTTCTGTTACTAACTCAACTTTTAAATATGTTGGCTTTGAGGTGATGTTATCTTAAATTCTGGCTTCACCAACACGTAAGTCACAAAGTCTAAACACTTGCCCTAAACACTTACTCTGGGTCAATAATTGGTAATGAAGCCAGGGTTGGGGGGATGACATCCCCCCGAGCCTGCAACTTCAAGAATCAATTCAGCATTGGCATTCTCCCTATATGTCTCAGCACAGGTTTCATTTAATGGAGAACTTTGGGAAAAACACAACATTCAATCATACATATAGAAATTGAACATCTGTTGTACCTGTTTTTGGTGCACTTTTGGGAATGAAAGAATAGTGTTACATAAATGTGAAATATTCCTGTAGTAGGAAATGAAACCTGTCAAAGACAATGGGGTCGATTTACTAAAGACAAACAAACTGTTTGCAAGGGAATTCTCCCATAGATAAGTGAATGTGGTGAAAATTCACTTTGCAAAGAATAGGAAGGAAAAATAAATAAATAGTAGTATTGCTTGCACATGATTGGGTGATGAAAGTCATCAGAGCTTCCCCTCATTCACGAAGCTAAAGGAAAAGTGCAAATTCCTGCAAAGTACAGTCTTTTTTTGCCTTTTAATCTACCCCAACGTGAATACATTTCTTTGGAGTAGCTACTGCGCCGTCATTAACAATTAAAGGCTTATCATTAGTTGGGAAAGCTGATTGGTATATTGCATTTGTTTAGTGAGCAGGTACTGCTGAAACTCCTAAAGGAGTGCACATACCATAACATTATGTAAGGTTGGTGGTTTATGGGCAGACATGTCACCAACAACAGGCATTGAGATGTCTAGCCAGCCTCACCAGGACCACCATACTCCATGAAAGCACACTGATAATCCCTCTGATTCAGCCAACAAGTAAATGTAGAGCACATGCTACAATCTCATTTTCCACAGAAAAGGTATGATCAGCACCTTTTTTATAAAGAGATTTTCAGATAAACCAGAAACTCTGTGTGTTAAGGTTAGAAGTGCTTGTTATTGACCCCTGGGGAATCTCCTCTAGGCCTCACCTCATCATTGAAATGGATATTCAAACCTGGAATCTTGGCCGATATAAAAGGCACAACTCAATAGAGTTTTGCATTAATTTATACATAATTAGATGTATTTTTAAATGCAAGAATCTGACCTGCTATCACCCTTTCACATTTCCTGTAGAGTAAAGCTGGAGTGTGAGACGAAAAAGCAGTAAGTAAAAAAACAGAGTGACAGAGAGACCAGCTAACCACTGTGCTGCTTTCTCTTTCACTGTGCTGCTTTCTCTTTCCAGTAACAGGGTGGGGCAAGTCCAGAATGACCTGGGCTCAGAATTGGGGGGAGGGGCTGAATGATGCTGGTAATAAGACTGAGGACAGATAGAGGCAGAAAAATGAATGTGGGGGAAATCTCTGAATTGAAGGTGAATATTGCAACAAATGCTGGTTTTGTTATTTTTAATTTTAAAGGAGAACTATGGGGTTAGGGCTTTTCCCCACAGTTCTCGTTAGGGTAACGGGAGGACACAAACTAGCGTCCTCCCGTCACCCTAAGCTCAGTATACCGCAAGCTACTATCTAGAGGCAGTGCCAGCTGTACCCGCCCCCTCCCCCCGTCCGTTCCGCCAGTCAGCACTGGAGGATCG